>NW_027288696.1:0-72140 GCF_037038585.1 Patagioenas fasciata | reverse complement strand
TCTTTCTCTCCACAAGCACGTGTGTTGACTTCGTCGCACATGTGCATCTGCACAAGCGTTGAGCTCAGCAGAGCGTGTCTCTTGACACTTGATGTGCGTTGGCTGTGTCTGCCTGCTCCAGTGAAGAGAGAAACGGGAAATCATCTTGGTAGAGGCAACAAAGCAAAGGCGAGGCAGGATTGACATCTGCTCAACAGAGACGGATTCCCTGCGCTGACACAGTTCACAGTTACACGAGAAGCAATCTGAGCGGTCCGTCGACCGGAGACGTGTTTCCCAAGAGGTCGTTTAGCGAGTGAACAGCAGTGTGCGCGACTTTCAGGAGTGTGCCTGGAAAGTGCCAGAATCACCAGGAGCATCTGTGCAAAAGCTGCTGCCTCTGTGACCGCATTGAGGCACGTTCGCGTGTCTGCGAGTATATAGACGGCTCTTTCGCGTTCACTCCGAGGGAAACGGTCCGCTATTGCTTCTGTGCGCACAGACGCGATTCCCTTGTCTCTTGCGAACACAGGGAACTCTGTGCATCCAAATCTACAGGCTAAGGACGCGTCTGCATATGTTTTGGTGAACAATCGAGTGTGCGTGTTCTGACAGCTGCCTCTATGCAGACGTCTCCACAGAGCCACTTCTGAATGCCCCGCAGCCCAGGACTGAATGGATACACTAACAAGTGCACCGGTGTGAGCAACCACATATGCAGAAGGACGTCTTTCATCTCACAGAAGCGCGAACGTCTTGGCGTTCAAGCACATGGCAGAAACAAGGTGTGAACAGATGAGCTGCTGCTATTTTCTCCGTTCGGCATGCTTCGTTGTAGCTCTCTTGCCGGTCGCCGGCTTAGCGGCTTGCTTTGCGCGACTAGCTCTGGGGAGAGAAGGAGATAGCGCCGGAAACCTCGCCTTTTGCCTTCTTCGGCGCTGGAACCTGGTTGCTGCGCCTTCTCTTTGTCCATGTGCACACACACGATTCCTCAGCGAAAACCATGCAGAAACCTTTCCACGAGCACCCAGGGATGTGCACCCAGCACCACGTGCACGCACACGCAGCTAGAGAAAAGCACCTACCTTTTCACACACTGATGCCTAAGCAAACGCGTGGCCACACACACGCACACATCCGCAAGCGCGCCTACTCCCATCTATTGAGGGAAAGACGGACGAGCTCTTTGGTTGCTCTTCACAGGCTTGTCCCTGATCTATAGCTGAGGGCAAACACTTGTGTGCTTGTGGGAGAGCCTGTGTCTTTCCTGGAAGCGTTTGGGAGTTTTGCTCAGACGCGTGTTTCCTCAAGTTCAAGAATCAAGATCTAGGATACCTGCAGACAGGTGCCTGTTTGTGTGGAGACAGTCTGTTTGAAACTGTGTTCCTCAGCGCCCGCTCTTTCTCCCCGTCGCTCCACACGCCTGGGAGTCCCTTTCTTTCTCTCCACAAGCACGTGTGTTGACTTCGTCGCACATGTGCATCTGCACAAGCGTTGAGCTCAGCAGAGCGTGTCTCTTGACACTTGATGTGCGTTGGCTGTGTCTGCCTGCTCCAGTGAAGAGAGAAACGGGAAATCATCTTGGTAGAGGCAACAAAGCAAAGGCGAGGCAGGATTGACATCTGCTCAACAGAGACGGATTCCTGCGCTGACACAGTTCACAGTTACACGAGAAGCAATCTGAGCGGTCCGTCGACCGGAGACGTGTTTCCCAAGAGGTCGTTTAGCGAGTGAACAGCAGTGTGCGCGACTTTCAGGAGTGTGCCTGGAAAGTGCCAGAATCACCAGGAGCATCTGTGCAAAAGCTGCTGCCTCTGTGACCGCATTGAGGCACGTTCGCGTGTCTGCGAGTATATAGACGGCTCTTTCGCGTTCACTCCGAGGGAAACGGTCCGCTATTGCTTCTGTGCGCACAGACGCGATTCCCTTGTCTCTTGCGAACACAGGGAACTCTGTGCATCCAAATCTACAGGCTAAGGACGCGTCTGCATATGTTTTGGTGAACAATCGAGTGTGCGTGTTCTGACAGCTGCCTCTATGCAGACGTCTCCACAGAGCCACTTCTGAATGCCCCGCAGCCCAGGACTGAATGGATACACTAACAAGTGCACCGGTGTGAGCAACCACATATGCAGAAGGACGTCTTTCATCTCACAGAAGCGCGAACGTCTTGGCGTTCAAGCACATGGCAGAAACAAGGTGTGAACAGATGAGCTGCTGCTATTTTCTCCGTTCGGCATGCTTCGTTGTAGCTCTCTTGCCGGTCGCCGGCTTAGCGGCTTGCTTTGCGCGACTAGCTCTGGGGAGAGAAGGAGATAGCGCCGGAAACCTCGCCTTTTGCCTTCTTCGGCGCTGGAACCTGGTTGCTGCGCCTTCTCTTTGTCCATGTGCACACACACGATTCCTCAGCGAAAACCATGCAGAAACCTTTCCACGAGCACCCAGGGATGTGCACCCAGCACCACGTGCACGCACACGCAGCTAGAGAAAAGCACCTACCTTTTCACACACTGATGCCTAAGCAAACGCGTGGCCACACACACGCACACATCCGCAAGCGCGCCTACTCCCATCTATTGAGGGAAAGACGGACGAGCTCTTTGGTTGCTCTTCACAGGCTTGTCCCTGATCTATAGCTGAGGGCAAACACTTGTGTGCTTGTGGGAGAGCCTGTGTCTTTCCTGGAAGCGTTTGGGAGTTTTGCTCAGACGCGTGTTTCCTCAAGTTCAAGAATCAAGATCTAGGATACCTGCAGACAGGTGCCTGTTTGTGTGGAGACAGTCTGTTTGAAACTGTGCTCCTCAGCGCCCGCTCTTTCTCCCCGTCGCTCCACACGCCTGGGAGTCCCTTTCTTTCTCTCCACAAGCACGTGTGTTGACTTCGTCGCACATGTGCATCTGCACAAGCGTTGAGCTCAGCAGAGCGTGTCTCTTGACACTTGATGTGCGTTGGCTGTGTCTGCCTGCTCCAGTGAAGAGAGAAACGGGAAATCATCTTGGTAGAGGCAACAAAGCAAAAGCGAGGCAGGATTGACATCTGCTCAACAGAGACGGATTCCCTGCGCTGACACAGTTCACAGTTACACGAGAAGCAATCTGAGCGGTCCGTCGACCGGAGACGTGTTTCCCAAGAGGTCGTTTAGCGAGTGAACAGCAGTGTGCGCGACTTTCAGGAGTGTGCCTGGAAAGTGCCAGAATCACCAGGAGCATCTGTGCAAAAGCTGCTGCCTCTGTGACCGCATTGAGGCACGTTCGCGTGTCTGCGAGTATATAGACGGCTCTTTCGCGTTCACTCCGAGGGAAACGGTCCGCTATTGCTTCTGTGCGCACAGACGCGATTCCCTTGTCTCTTGCGAACACAGGGAACTCTGTGCATCCAAATCTACAGGCTAAGGACGCGTCTGCATATGTTTTGGTGAACAATCGAGTGTGCGTGTTCTGACAGCTGCCTCTATGCAGACGTCTCCACAGAGCCACTTCTGAATGCCCCGCAGCCCAGGACTGAATGGATACACTAACAAGTGCACCGGTGTGAGCAACCACATATGCAGAAGGACGTCTTTCATCTCACAGAAGCGCGAACGTCTTGGCGTTCAAGCACATGGCAGAAACAAGGTGTGAACAGATGAGCTGCTGCTATTTTCTCCGTTCGGCATGCTTCGTTGTAGCTCTCTTGCCGGTCGCCGGCTTAGCGGCTTGCTTTGCGCGACTAGCTCTGGGGAGAGAAGGAGATAGCGCCGGAAACCTCGCCTTTTGCCTTCTTCGGCGCTGGAACCTGGTTGCTGCGCCTTCTCTTTGTCCATGTGCACACACACGATTCCTCAGCGAAAACCATGCAGAAACCTTTCCACGAGCACCCAGGGATGTGCACCCAGCACCACGTGCACGCACACGCAGCTAGAGAAAAGCACCTACCTTTTCACACACTGATGCCTAAGCAAACGCGTGGCCACACACACGCACACATCCGCAAGCGCGCCTACTCCCATCTATTGAGGGAAAGACGGACGAGCTCTTTGGTTGCTCTTCACAGGCTTGTCCCTGATCTATAGCTGAGGGCAAACACTTGTGTGCTTGTGGGAGAGCCTGTGTCTTTCCTGGAAGCGTTTGGGAGTTTTGCTCAGACGCGTGTTTCCTCAAGTTCAAGAATCAAGATCTAGGATACCTGCAGACAGGTGCCTGTTTGTGTGGAGACAGTCTGTTTGAAACTGTGTTCCTCAGCGCCCGCTCTTTCTCCCCGTCGCTCCACACGCCTGGGAGTCCCTTTCTTTCTCTCCACAAGCACGTGTGTTGACTTCGTCGCACATGTGCATCTGCACAAGCGTTGAGCTCAGCAGAGCGTGTCTCTTGACACTTGATGTGCGTTGGCTGTGTCTGCCTGCTCCAGTGAAGAGAGAAACGGGAAATCATCTTGGTAGAGGCAACAAAGCAAAGGCGAGGCAGGATTGACATCTGCTCAACAGAGACGGATTCCCTGCGCTGACACAGTTCACAGTTACACGAGAAGCAATCTGAGCGGTCCGTCGACCGGAGACGTGTTTCCCAAGAGGTCGTTTAGCGAGTGAACAGCAGTGTGCGCGACTTTCAGGAGTGTGCCTGGAAAGTGCCAGAATCACCAGGAGCATCTGTGCAAAAGCTGCTGCCTCTGTGACCGCATTGAGGCACGTTCGCGTGTCTGCGAGTATATAGACGGCTCTTTCGCGTTCACTCCGAGGGAAACGGTCCGCTATTGCTTCTGTGCGCACAGACGCGATTCCCTTGTCTCTTGCGAACACAGGGAACTCTGTGCATCCAAATCTACAGGCTAAGGACGCGTCTGCATATGTTTTGGTGAACAATCGAGTGTGCGTGTTCTGACAGCTGCCTCTATGCAGACGTCTCCACAGAGCCACTTCTGAATGCCCCGCAGCCCAGGACTGAATGGATACACTAACAAGTGCACCGGTGTGAGCAACCACATATGCAGAAGGACGTCTTTCATCTCACAGAAGCGCGAACGTCTTGGCGTTCAAGCACATGGCAGAAACAAGGTGTGAACAGATGAGCTGCTGCTATTTTCTCCGTTCGGCATGCTTCGTTGTAGCTCTCTTGCCGGTCGCCGGCTTAGCGGCTTGCTTTGCGCGACTAGCTCTGGGGAGAGAAGGAGATAGCGCCGGAAACCTCGCCTTTTGCCTTCTTCGGCGCTGGAACCTGGTTGCTGCGCCTTCTCTTTGTCCATGTGCACACACACGATTCCTCAGCGAAAACCATGCAGAAACCTTTCCACGAGCACCCAGGGATGTGCACCCAGCACCACGTGCACGCACACGCAGCTAGAGAAAAGCACCTACCTTTTCACACACTGATGCCTAAGCAAACGCGTGGCCACACACACGCACACATCCGCAAGCGCGCCTACTCCCATCTATTGAGGGAAAGACGGACGAGCTCTTTGGTTGCTCTTCACAGGCTTGTCCCTGATCTATAGCTGAGGGCAAACACTTGTGTGCTTGTGGGAGAGCCTGTGTCTTTCCTGGAAGCGTTTGGGAGTTTTGCTCAGACGCGTGTTTCCTCAAGTTCAAGAATCAAGATCTAGGATACCTGCAGACAGGTGCCTGTTTGTGTGGAGACAGTCTGTTTGAAACTGTGTTCCTCAGCGCCCGCTCTTTCTCCCCGTCGCTCCACACGCCTGGGAGTCCCTTTCTTTCTCTCCACAAGCACGTGTGTTGACTTCGTCGCACATGTGCATCTGCACAAGCGTTGAGCTCAGCAGAGCGTGTCTCTTGACACTTGATGTGCGTTGGCTGTGTCTGCCTGCTCCAGTGAAGAGAGAAACGGGAAATCATCTTGGTAGAGGCAACAAAGCAAAGGCGAGGCAGGATTGACATCTGCTCAACAGAGACGGATTCCCTGCGCTGACACAGTTCACAGTTACACGAGAAGCAATCTGAGCGGTCCGTCGACCGGAGACGTGTTTCCCAAGAGGTCGTTTAGCGAGTGAACAGCAGTGTGCGCGACTTTCAGGAGTGTGCCTGGAAAGTGCCAGAATCACCAGGAGCATCTGTGCAAAAGCTGCTGCCTCTGTGACCGCATTGAGGCACGTTCGCGTGTCTGCGAGTATATAGACGGCTCTTTCGCGTTCACTCCGAGGGAAACGGTCCGCTATTGCTTCTGTGCGCACAGACGCGATTCCCTTGTCTCTTGCGAACACAGGGAACTCTGTGCATCCAAATCTACAGGCTAAGGACGCGTCTGCATATGTTTTGGTGAACAATCGAGTGTGCGTGTTCTGACAGCTGCCTCTATGCAGACGTCTCCACAGAGCCACTTCTGAATGCCCCGCAGCCCAGGACTGAATGGATACACTAACAAGTGCACCGGTGTGAGCAACCACATATGCAGAAGGACGTCTTTCATCTCACAGAAGCGCGAACGTCTTGGCGTTCAAGCACATGGCAGAAACAAGGTGTGAACAGATGAGCTGCTGCTATTTTCTCCGTTCGGCATGCTTCGTTGTAGCTCTCTTGCCGGTCGCCGGCTTAGCGGCTTGCTTTGCGCGACTAGCTCTGGGGAGAGAAGGAGATAGCGCCGGAAACCTCGCCTTTTGCCTTCTTCGGCGCTGGAACCTGGTTGCTGCGCCTTCTCTTTGTCCATGTGCACACACACGATTCCTCAGCGAAAACCATGCAGAAACCTTTCCACGAGCACCCAGGGATGTGCACCCAGCACCACGTGCACGCACACGCAGCTAGAGAAAAGCACCTACCTTTTCACACACTGATGCCTAAGCAAACGCGTGGCCACACACACGCACACATCCGCAAGCGCGCCTACTCCCATCTATTGAGGGAAAGACGGACGAGCTCTTTGGTTGCTCTTCACAGGCTTGTCCCTGATCTATAGCTGAGGGCAAACACTTGTGTGCTTGTGGGAGAGCCTGTGTCTTTCCTGGAAGCGTTTGGGAGTTTTGCTCAGACGCGTGTTTCCTCAAGTTCAAGAATCAAGATCTAGGATACCTGCAGACAGGTGCCTGTTTGTGTGGAGACAGTCTGTTTGAAACTGTGTTCCTCAGCGCCCGCTCTTTCTCCCCGTCGCTCCACACGCCTGGGAGTCCCTTTCTTTCTCTCCACAAGCACGTGTGTTGACTTCGTCGCACATGTGCATCTGCACAAGCGTTGAGCTCAGCAGAGCGTGTCTCTTGACACTTGATGTGCGTTGGCTGTGTCTGCCTGCTCCAGTGAAGAGAGAAACGGGAAATCATCTTGGTAGAGGCAACAAAGCAAAGGCGAGGCAGGATTGACATCTGCTCAACAGAGACGGATTCCCTGCGCTGACACAGTTCACAGTTACACGAGAAGCAATCTGAGCGGTCCGTCGACCGGAGACGTGTTTCCCAAGAGGTCGTTTAGCGAGTGAACAGCAGTGTGCGCGACTTTCAGGAGTGTGCCTGGAAAGTGCCAGAATCACCAGGAGCATCTGTGCAAAAGCTGCTGCCTCTGTGACCGCATTGAGGCACGTTCGCGTGTCTGCGAGTATATAGACGGCTCTTTCGCGTTCACTCCGAGGGAAACGGTCCGCTATTGCTTCTGTGCGCACAGACGCGATTCCCTTGTCTCTTGCGAACACAGGGAACTCTGTGCATCCAAATCTACAGGCTAAGGACGCGTCTGCATATGTTTTGGTGAACAATCGAGTGTGCGTGTTCTGACAGCTGCCTCTATGCAGACGTCTCCACAGAGCCACTTCTGAATGCCCCGCAGCCCAGGACTGAATGGATACACTAACAAGTGCACCGGTGTGAGCAACCACATATGCAGAAGGACGTCTTTCATCTCACAGAAGCGCGAACGTCTTGGCGTTCAAGCACATGGCAGAAACAAGGTGTGAACAGATGAGCTGCTGCTATTTTCTCCGTTCGGCATGCTTCGTTGTAGCTCTCTTGCCGGTCGCCGGCTTAGCGGCTTGCTTTGCGCGACTAGCTCTGGGGAGAGAAGGAGATAGCGCCGGAAACCTCGCCTTTTGCCTTCTTCGGCGCTGGAACCTGGTTGCTGCGCCTTCTCTTTGTCCATGTGCACACACACGATTCCTCAGCGAAAACCATGCAGAAACCTTTCCACGAGCACCCAGGGATGTGCACCCAGCACCACGTGCACGCACACGCAGCTAGAGAAAAGCACCTACCTTTTCACACACTGATGCCTAAGCAAACGCGTGGCCACACACACGCACACATCCGCAAGCGCGCCTACTCCCATCTATTGAGGGAAAGACGGACGAGCTCTTTGGTTGCTCTTCACAGGCTTGTCCCTGATCTATAGCTGAGGGCAAACACTTGTGTGCTTGTGGGAGAGCCTGTGTCTTTCCTGGAAGCGTTTGGGAGTTTTGCTCAGACGCGTGTTTCCTCAAGTTCAAGAATCAAGATCTAGGATACCTGCAGACAGGTGCCTGTTTGTGTGGAGACAGTCTGTTTGAAACTGTGTTCTTCAGCGCCCGCTCTTTCTCCCCGTCGCTCCACACGCCTGGGAGTCCCTTTCTTTCTCTCCACAAGCACGTGTGTTGACTTCGTCGCACATGTGCATCTGCACAAGCGTTGAGCTCAGCAGAGCGTGTCTCTTGACACTTGATGTGCGTTGGCTGTGTCTGCCTGCTCCAGTGAAGAGAGAAACGGGAAATCATCTTGGTAGAGGCAACAAAGCAAAGGCGAGGCAGGATTGACATCTGCTCAACAGAGACGGATTCCCTGCGCTGACACAGTTCACAGTTACACGAGAAGCAATCTGAGCGGTCCGTCGACCGGAGACGTGTTTCCCAAGAGGTCGTTTAGCGAGTGAACAGCAGTGTGCGCGACTTTCAGGAGTGTGCCTGGAAAGTGCCAGAATCACCAGGAGCATCTGTGCAAAAGCTGCTGCTTCTGTGACCGCATTGAGGCACGTTCGCGTGTCTGCGAGTATATAGACGGCTCTTTCGCGTTCACTCCGAGGGAAACGGTCCGCTATTGCTTCTGTGCGCACAGACGCGATTCCCTTGTCTCTTGCGAACACAGGGAACTCTGTGCATCCAAATCTACAGGCTAAGGACGCGTCTGCATATGTTTTGGTGAACAATCGAGTGTGCGTGTTCTGACAGCTGCCTCTATGCAGACGTCTCCACAGAGCCACTTCTGAATGCCCCGCAGCCCAGGACTGAATGGATACACTAACAAGTGCACCGGTGTGAGCAACCACATATGCAGAAGGACGTCTTTCATCTCACAGAAGCGCGAACGTCTTGGCGTTCAAGCACATGGCAGAAACAAGGTGTGAACAGATGAGCTGCTGCTATTTTCTCCGTTCGGCATGCTTCGTTGTAGCTCTCTTGCCGGTCGCCGGCTTAGCGGCTTGCTTTGCGCGACTAGCTCTGGGGAGAGAAGGAGATAGCGCCGGAAACCTCGCCTTTTGCCTTCTTCGGCGCTGGAACCTGGTTGCTGCGCCTTCTCTTTGTCCATGTGCACACACACGATTCCTCAGCGAAAACCATGCAGAAACCTTTCCACGAGCACCCAGGGATGTGCACCCAGCACCACGTGCACGCACACGCAGCTAGAGAAAAGCACCTACCTTTTCACACACTGATGCCTAAGCAAACGCGTGGCCACACACACGCACACATCCGCAAGCGCGCCTACTCCCATCTACTGAGAGAAAGACGGACGAGCTCTTTGGTTGCTCTTCACAGGCTTGTCCCTGATCTATAGCTGAGGGCAAACACTTGTGTGCTTGTGGGAGAGCCTGTGTCTTTCCTGGAAGCGTTTGGGAGTTTTGCTCAGACGCGTGTTTCCTCAAGTTCAAGAATCAAGATCTAGGATACCTGCAGACAGGTGCCTGTTTGTGTGGAGACAGTCTGTTTGAAACTGTGCTCCTCAGCGCCCGCTCTTTCTCCCCGTCGCTCCACACGCCTGGGAGTCCCTTTCTTTCTCTCCACAAGCACGTGTGTTGACTTCGTCGCACATGTGCATCTGCACAAGCGTTGAGCTCAGCAGAGCGTGTCTCTTGACACTTGATGTGCGTTGGCTGTGTCTGCCTGCTCCAGTGAAGAGAGAAACGGGAAATCATCTTGGTAGAGGCAACAAAGCAAAAGCGAGGCAGGATTGACATCTGCTCAACAGAGACGGATTCCCTGCGCTGACACAGTTCACAGTTACACGAGAAGCAATCTGAGCGGTCCGTCGACCGGAGACGTGTTTCCCAAGAGGTCGTTTAGCGAGTGAACAGCAGTGTGCGCGACTTTCAGGAGTGTGCCTGGAAAGTGCCAGAATCACCAGGAGCATCTGTGCAAAAGCTGCTGCCTCTGTGACCGCATTGAGGCACGTTCGCGTGTCTGCGAGTATATAGACGGCTCTTTCGCGTTCACTCCGAGGGAAACGGTCCGCTATTGCTTCTGTGCGCACAGACGCGATTCCCTTGTCTCTTGCGAACACAGGGAACTCTGTGCATCCAAATCTACAGGCTAAGGACGCGTCTGCATATGTTTTGGTGAACAATCGAGTGTGCGTGTTCTGACAGCTGCCTCTATGCAGACGTCTCCACAGAGCCACTTCTGAATGCCCCGCAGCCCAGGACTGAATGGATACACTAACAAGTGCACCGGTGTGAGCAACCACATATGCAGAAGGACGTCTTTCATCTCACAGAAGCGCGAACGTCTTGGCGTTCAAGCACATGGCAGAAACAAGGTGTGAACAGATGAGCTGCTGCTATTTTCTCCGTTCGGCATGCTTCGTTGTAGCTCTCTTGCCGGTCGCCGGCTTAGCGGCTTGCTTTGCGCGACTAGCTCTGGGGAGAGAAGGAGATAGCGCCGGAAACCTCGCCTTTTGCCTTCTTCGGCGCTGGAACCTGGTTGCTGCGCCTTCTCTTTGTCCATGTGCACACACACGATTCCTCAGCGAAAACCATGCAGAAACCTTTCCACGAGCACCCAGGGATGTGCACCCAGCACCACGTGCACGCACACGCAGCTAGAGAAAAGCACCTACCTTTTCACACACTGATGCCTAAGCAAACGCGTGGCCACACACACGCACACATCCGCAAGCGCGCCTACTCCCATCTATTGAGGGAAAGACGGACGAGCTCTTTGGTTGCTCTTCACAGGCTTGTCCCTGATCTATAGCTGAGGGCAAACACTTGTGTGCTTGTGGGAGAGCCTGTGTCTTTCCTGGAAGCGTTTGGGAGTTTTGCTCAGACGCGTGTTTCCTCAAGTTCAAGAATCAAGATCTAGGATACCTGCAGACAGGTGCCTGTTTGTGTGGAGACAGTCTGTTTGAAACTGTGTTCCTCAGCGCCCGCTCTTTCTCCCCGTCGCTCCACACGCCTGGGAGTCCCTTTCTTTCTCTCCACAAGCACGTGTGTTGACTTCGTCGCACATGTGCATCTGCACAAGCGTTGAGCTCAGCAGAGCGTGTCTCTTGACACTTGATGTGCGTTGGCTGTGTCTGCCTGCTCCAGTGAAGAGAGAAACGGGAAATCATCTTGGTAGAGGCAACAAAGCAAAGGCGAGGCAGGATTGACATCTGCTCAACAGAGACGGATTCCCTGCGCTGACACAGTTCACAGTTACACGAGAAGCAATCTGAGCGGTCCGTCGACCGGAGACGTGTTTCCCAAGAGGTCGTTTAGCGAGTGAACAGCAGTGTGCGCGACTTTCAGGAGTGTGCCTGGAAAGTGCCAGAATCACCAGGAGCATCTGTGCAAAAGCTGCTGCCTCTGTGACCGCATTGAGGCACGTTCGCGTGTCTGCGAGTATATAGACGGCTCTTTCGCGTTCACTCCGAGGGAAACGGTCCGCTATTGCTTCTGTGCGCACAGACGCGATTCCCTTGTCTCTTGCGAACACAGGGAACTCTGTGCATCCAAATCTACAGGCTAAGGACGCGTCTGCATATGTTTTGGTGAACAATCGAGTGTGCGTGTTCTGACAGCTGCCTCTATGCAGACGTCTCCACAGAGCCACTTCTGAATGCCCCGCAGCCCAGGACTGAATGGATACACTAACAAGTGCACCGGTGTGAGCAACCACATATGCAGAAGGACGTCTTTCATCTCACAGAAGCGCGAACGTCTTGGCGTTCAAGCACATGGCAGAAACAAGGTGTGAACAGATGAGCTGCTGCTATTTTCTCCGTTCGGCATGCTTCGTTGTAGCTCTCTTGCCGGTCGCCGGCTTAGCGGCTTGCTTTGCGCGACTAGCTCTGGGGAGAGAAGGAGATAGCGCCGGAAACCTCGCCTTTTGCCTTCTTCGGCGCTGGAACCTGGTTGCTGCGCCTTCTCTTTGTCCATGTGCACACACACGATTCCTCAGCGAAAACCATGCAGAAACCTTTCCACGAGCACCCAGGGATGTGCACCCAGCACCACGTGCACGCACACGCAGCTAGAGAAAAGCACCTACCTTTTCACACACTGATGCCTAAGCAAACGCGTGGCCACACACACGCACACATCCGCAAGCGCGCCTACTCCCATCTATTGAGGGAAAGACGGACGAGCTCTTTGGTTGCTCTTCACAGGCTTGTCCCTGATCTATAGCTGAGGGCAAACACTTGTGTGCTTGTGGGAGAGCCTGTGTCTTTCCTGGAAGCGTTTGGGAGTTTTGCTCAGACGCGTGTTTCCTCAAGTTCAAGAATCAAGATCTAGGATACCTGCAGACAGGTGCCTGTTTGTGTGGAGACAGTCTGTTTGAAACTGTGTTCCTCAGCGCCCGCTCTTTCTCCCCGTCGCTCCACACGCCTGGGAGTCCCTTTCTTTCTCTCCACAAGCACGTGTGTTGACTTCGTCGCACATGTGCATCTGCACAAGCGTTGAGCTCAGCAGAGCGTGTCTCTTGACACTTGATGTGCGTTGGCTGTGTCTGCCTGCTCCAGTGAAGAGAGAAACGGGAAATCATCTTGGTAGAGGCAACAAAGCAAAGGCGAGGCAGGATTGACATCTGCTCAACAGAGACGGATTCCCTGCGCTGACACAGTTCACAGTTACACGAGAAGCAATCTGAGCGGTCCGTCGACCGGAGACGTGTTTCCCAAGAGGTCGTTTAGCGAGTGAACAGCAGTGTGCGCGACTTTCAGGAGTGTGCCTGGAAAGTGCCAGAATCACCAGGAGCATCTGTGCAAAAGCTGCTGCCTCTGTGACCGCATTGAGGCACGTTCGCGTGTCTGCGAGTATATAGACGGCTCTTTCGCGTTCACTCCGAGGGAAACGGTCCGCTATTGCTTCTGTGCGCACAGACGCGATTCCCTTGTCTCTTGCGAACACAGGGAACTCTGTGCATCCAAATCTACAGGCTAAGGACGCGTCTGCATATGTTTTGGTGAACAATCGAGTGTGCGTGTTCTGACAGCTGCCTCTATGCAGACGTCTCCACAGAGCCACTTCTGAATGCCCCGCAGCCCAGGACTGAATGGATACACTAACAAGTGCACCGGTGTGAGCAACCACATATGCAGAAGGACGTCTTTCATCTCACAGAAGCGCGAACGTCTTGGCGTTCAAGCACATGGCAGAAACAAGGTGTGAACAGATGAGCTGCTGCTATTTTCTCCGTTCGGCATGCTTCGTTGTAGCTCTCTTGCCGGTCGCCGGCTTAGCGGCTTGCTTTGCGCGACTAGCTCTGGGGAGAGAAGGAGATAGCGCCGGAAACCTCGCCTTTTGCCTTCTTCGGCGCTGGAACCTGGTTGCTGCGCCTTCTCTTTGTCCATGTGCACACACACGATTCCTCAGCGAAAACCATGCAGAAACCTTTCCACGAGCACCCAGGGATGTGCACCCAGCACCACGTGCACGCACACGCAGCTAGAGAAAAGCACCTACCTTTTCACACACTGATGCCTAAGCAAACGCGTGGCCACACACACGCACACATCCGCAAGCGCGCCTACTCCCATCTATTGAGGGAAAGACGGACGAGCTCTTTGGTTGCTCTTCACAGGCTTGTCCCTGATCTATAGCTGAGGGCAAACACTTGTGTGCTTGTGGGAGAGCCTGTGTCTTTCCTGGAAGCGTTTGGGAGTTTTGCTCAGACGCGTGTTTCCTCAAGTTCAAGAATCAAGATCTAGGATACCTGCAGACAGGTGCCTGTTTGTGTGGAGACAGTCTGTTTGAAACTGTGTTCCTCAGCGCCCGCTCTTTCTCCCCGTCGCTCCACACGCCTGGGAGTCCCTTTCTTTCTCTCCACAAGCACGTGTGTTGACTTCGTCGCACATGTGCATCTGCACAAGCGTTGAGCTCAGCAGAGCGTGTCTCTTGACACTTGATGTGCGTTGGCTGTGTCTGCCTGCTCCAGTGAAGAGAGAAACGGGAAATCATCTTGGTAGAGGCAACAAAGCAAAGGCGAGGCAGGATTGACATCTGCTCAACAGAGACGGATTCCCTGCGCTGACACAGTTCACAGTTACACGAGAAGCAATCTGAGCGGTCCGTCGACCGGAGACGTGTTTCCCAAGAGGTCGTTTAGCGAGTGAACAGCAGTGTGCGCGACTTTCAGGAGTGTGCCTGGAAAGTGCCAGAATCACCAGGAGCATCTGTGCAAAAGCTGCTGCCTCTGTGACCGCATTGAGGCACGTTCGCGTGTCTGCGAGTATATAGACGGCTCTTTCGCGTTCACTCCGAGGGAAACGGTCCGCTATTGCTTCTGTGCGCACAGACGCGATTCCCTTGTCTCTTGCGAACACAGGGAACTCTGTGCATCCAAATCTACAGGCTAAGGACGCGTCTGCATATGTTTTGGTGAACAATCGAGTGTGCGTGTTCTGACAGCTGCCTCTATGCAGACGTCTCCACAGAGCCACTTCTGAATGCCCCGCAGCCCAGGACTGAATGGATACACTAACAAGTGCACCGGTGTGAGCAACCACATATGCAGAAGGACGTCTTTCATCTCACAGAAGCGCGAACGTCTTGGCGTTCAAGCACATGGCAGAAACAAGGTGTGAACAGATGAGCTGCTGCTATTTTCTCCGTTCGGCATGCTTCGTTGTAGCTCTCTTGCCGGTCGCCGGCTTAGCGGCTTGCTTTGCGCGACTAGCTCTGGGGAGAGAAGGAGATAGCGCCGGAAACCTCGCCTTTTGCCTTCTTCGGCGCTGGAACCTGGTTGCTGCGCCTTCTCTTTGTCCATGTGCACACACACGATTCCTCAGCGAAAACCATGCAGAAACCTTTCCACGAGCACCCAGGGATGTGCACCCAGCACCACGTGCACGCACACGCAGCTAGAGAAAAGCACCTACCTTTTCACACACTGATGCCTAAGCAAACGCGTGGCCACACACACGCACACATCCGCAAGCGCGCCTACTCCCATCTATTGAGGGAAAGACGGACGAGCTCTTTGGTTGCTCTTCACAGGCTTGTCCCTGATCTATAGCTGAGGGCAAACACTTGTGTGCTTGTGGGAGAGCCTGTGTCTTTCCTGGAAGCGTTTGGGAGTTTTGCTCAGACGCGTGTTTCCTCAAGTTCAAGAATCAAGATCTAGGATACCTGCAGACAGGTGCCTGTTTGTGTGGAGACAGTCTGTTTGAAACTGTGTTCCTCAGCGCCCGCTCTTTCTCCCCGTCGCTCCACACGCCTGGGAGTCCCTTTCTTTCTTTCCACAAGCACGTGTGTTGACTTCGTCGCACATGTGCATCTGCACAAGCGTTGAGCTCAGCAGAGCGTGTCTCTTGACACTTGATGTGCGTTGGCTGTGTCTGCCTGCTCCAGTGAAGAGAGAAACGGGAAATCATCTTGGTAGAGGCAACAAAGCAAAGGCGAGGCAGGATTGACATCTGCTCAACAGAGACGGATTCCCTGCGCTGACACAGTTCACAGTTACACGAGAAGCAATCTGAGCGGTCCGTCGACCGGAGACGTGTTTCCCAAGAGGTCGTTTAGCGAGTGAACAGCAGTGTGCGCGACTTTCAGGAGTGTGCCTGGAAAGTGCCAGAATCACCAGGAGCATCTGTGCAAAAGCTGCTGCCTCTGTGACCGCATTGAGGCACGTTCGCGTGTCTGCGAGTATATAGACGGCTCTTTCGCGTTCACTCCGAGGGAAACGGTCCGCTATTGCTTCTGTGCGCACAGACGCGATTCCCTTGTCTCTTGCGAACACAGGGAACTCTGTGCATCCAAATCTACAGGCTAAGGACGCGTCTGCATATGTTTTGGTGAACAATCGAGTGTGCGTGTTCTGACAGCTGCCTCTATGCAGACGTCTCCACAGAGCCACTTCTGAATGCCCCGCAGCCCAGGACTGAATGGATACACTAACAAGTGCACCGGTGTGAGCAACCACATATGCAGAAGGACGTCTTTCATCTCACAGAAGCGCGAACGTCTTGGCGTTCAAGCACATGGCAGAAACAAGGTGTGAACAGATGAGCTGCTGCTATTTTCTCCGTTCGGCATGCTTCGTTGTAGCTCTCTTGCCGGTCGCCGGCTTAGCGGCTTGCTTTGCGCGACTAGCTCTGGGGAGAGAAGGAGATAGCGCCGGAAACCTCGCCTTTTGCCTTCTTCGGCGCTGGAACCTGGTTGCTGCGCCTTCTCTTTGTCCATGTGCACACACACGATTCCTCAGCGAAAACCATGCAGAAACCTTTCCACGAGCACCCAGGGATGTGCACCCAGCACCACGTGCACGCACACGCAGCTAGAGAAAAGCACCTACCTTTTCACACACTGATGCCTAAGCAAACGCGTGGCCACACACACGCACACATCCGCAAGCGCGCCTACTCCCATCTATTGAGGGAAAGACGGACGAGCTCTTTGGTTGCTCTTCACAGGCTTGTCCCTGATCTATAGCTGAGGGCAAACACTTGTGTGCTTGTGGGAGAGCCTGTGTCTTTCCTGGAAGCGTTTGGGAGTTTTGCTCAGACGCGTGTTTCCTCAAGTTCAAGAATCAAGATCTAGGATACCTGCAGACAGGTGCCTGTTTGTGTGGAGACAGTCTGTTTGAAACTGTGCTCCTCAGCGCCCGCTCTTTCTCCCCGTCGCTCCACACGCCTGGGAGTCCCTTTCTTTCTCTCCACAAGCACGTGTGTTGACTTCGTCGCACATGTGCATCTGCACAAGCGTTGAGCTCAGCAGAGCGTGTCTCTTGACACTTGATGTGCGTTGGCTGTGTCTGCCTGCTCCAGTGAAGAGAGAAACGGGAAATCATCTTGGTAGAGGCAACAAAGCAAAGGCGAGGCAGGATTGACATCTGCTCAACAGAGACGGATTCCCTGCGCTGACACAGTTCACAGTTACACGAGAAGCAATCTGAGCGGTCCGTCGACCGGAGACGTGTTTCCCAAGAGGTCGTTTAGCGAGTGAACAGCAGTGTGCGCGACTTTCAGGAGTGTGCCTGGAAAGTGCCAGAATCACCAGGAGCATCTGTGCAAAAGCTGCTGCCTCTGTGACCGCATTGAGGCACGTTCGCGTGTCTGCGAGTATATAGACGGCTCTTTCGCGTTCACTCCGAGGGAAACGGTCCGCTATTGCTTCTGTGCGCACAGACGCGATTCCCTTGTCTCTTGCGAACACAGGGAACTCTGTGCATCCAAATCTACAGGCTAAGGACGCGTCTGCATATGTTTTGGTGAACAATCGAGTGTGCGTGTTCTGACAGCTGCCTCTATGCAGACGTCTCCACAGAGCCACTTCTGAATGCCCCGCAGCCCAGGACTGAATGGATACACTAACAAGTGCACCGGTGTGAGCAACCACATATGCAGAAGGACGTCTTTCATCTCACAGAAGCGCGAACGTCTTGGCGTTCAAGCACATGGCAGAAACAAGGTGTGAACAGATGAGCTGCTGCTATTTTCTCCGTTCGGCATGCTTCGTTGTAGCTCTCTTGCCGGTCGCCGGCTTAGCGGCTTGCTTTGCGCGACTAGCTCTGGGGAGAGAAGGAGATAGCGCCGGAAACCTCGCCTTTTGCCTTCTTCGGCGCTGGAACCTGGTTGCTGCGCCTTCTCTTTGTCCATGTGCACACACACGATTCCTCAGCGAAAACCATGCAGAAACCTTTCCACGAGCACCCAGGGATGTGCACCCAGCACCACGTGCACGCACACGCAGCTAGAGAAAAGCACCTACCTTTTCACACACTGATGCCTAAGCAAACGCGTGGCCACACACACGCACACATCCGCAAGCGCGCCTACTCCCATCTATTGAGGGAAAGACGGACGAGCTCTTTGGTTGCTCTTCACAGGCTTGTCCCTGATCTATAGCTGAGGGCAAACACTTGTGTGCTTGTGGGAGAGCCTGTGTCTTTCCTGGAAGCGTTTGGGAGTTTTGCTCAGACGCGTGTTTCCTCAAGTTCAAGAATCAAGATCTAGGATACCTGCAGACAGGTGCCTGTTTGTGTGGAGACAGTCTGTTTGAAACTGTGTTCCTCAGCGCCCGCTCTTTCTCCCCGTCGCTCCACACGCCTGGGAGTCCCTTTCTTTCTCTCCACAAGCACGTGTGTTGACTTCGTCGCACATGTGCATCTGCACAAGCGTTGAGCTCAGCAGAGCGTGTCTCTTGACACTTGATGTGCGTTGGCTGTGTCTGCCTGCTCCAGTGAAGAGAGAAACGGGAAATCATCTTGGTAGAGGCAACAAAGCAAAGGCGAGGCAGGATTGACATCTGCTCAACAGAGACGGATTCCCTGCGCTGACACAGTTCACAGTTACACGAGAAGCAATCTGAGCGGTCCGTCGACCGGAGACGTGTTTCCCAAGAGGTCGTTTAGCGAGTGAACAGCAGTGTGCGCGACTTTCAGGAGTGTGCCTGGAAAGTGCCAGAATCACCAGGAGCATCTGTGCAAAAGCTGCTGCCTCTGTGACCGCATTGAGGCACGTTCGCGTGTCTGCGAGTATATAGACGGCTCTTTCGCGTTCACTCCGAGGGAAACGGTCCGCTATTGCTTCTGTGCGCACAGACGCGATTCCCTTGTCTCTTGCGAACACAGGGAACTCTGTGCATCCAAATCTACAGGCTAAGGACGCGTCTGCATATGTTTTGGTGAACAATCGAGTGTGCGTGTTCTGACAGCTGCCTCTATGCAGACGTCTCCACAGAGCCACTTCTGAATGCCCCGCAGCCCAGGACTGAATGGATACACTAACAAGTGCACCGGTGTGAGCAACCACATATGCAGAAGGACGTCTTTCATCTCACAGAAGCGCGAACGTCTTGGCGTTCAAGCACATGGCAGAAACAAGGTGTGAACAGATGAGCTGCTGCTATTTTCTCCGTTCGGCATGCTTCGTTGTAGCTCTCTTGCCGGTCGCCGGCTTAGCGGCTTGCTTTGCGCGACTAGCTCTGGGGAGAGAAGGAGATAGCGCCGGAAACCTCGCCTTTTGCCTTCTTCGGCGCTGGAACCTGGTTGCTGCGCCTTCTCTTTGTCCATGTGCACACACACGATTCCTCAGCGAAAACCATGCAGAAACCTTTCCACGAGCACCCAGGGATGTGCACCCAGCACCACGTGCACGCACACGCAGCTAGAGAAAAGCACCTACCTTTTCACACACTGATGCCTAAGCAAACGCGTGGCCACACACACGCACACATCCGCAAGCGCGCCTACTCCCATCTACTGAGAGAAAGACGGACGAGCTCTTTGGTTGCTCTTCACAGGCTTGTCCCTGATCTATAGCTGAGGGCAAACACTTGTGTGCTTGTGGGAGAGCCTGTGTCTTTCCTGGAAGCGTTTGGGAGTTTTGCTCAGACGCGTGTTTCCTCAAGTTCAAGAATCAAGATCTAGGATACCTGCAGACAGGTGCCTGTTTGTGTGGAGACAGTCTGTTTGAAACTGTGCTCCTCAGCGCCCGCTCTTTCTCCCCGTCGCTCCACACGCCTGGGAGTCCCTTTCTTTCTCTCCACAAGCACGTGTGTTGACTTCGTCGCACATGTGCATCTGCACAAGCGTTGAGCTCAGCAGAGCGTGTCTCTTGACACTTGATGTGCGTTGGCTGTGTCTGCCTGCTCCAGTGAAGAGAGAAACGGGAAATCATCTTGGTAGAGGCAACAAAGCAAAAGCGAGGCAGGATTGACATCTGCTCAACAGAGACGGATTCCCTGCGCTGACACAGTTCACAGTTACACGAGAAGCAATCTGAGCGGTCCGTCGACCGGAGACGTGTTTCCCAAGAGGTCGTTTAGCGAGTGAACAGCAGTGTGCGCGACTTTCAGGAGTGTGCCTGGAAAGTGCCAGAATCACCAGGAGCATCTGTGCAAAAGCTGCTGCCTCTGTGACCGCATTGAGGCACGTTCGCGTGTCTGCGAGTATATAGACGGCTCTTTCGCGTTCACTCCGAGGGAAACGGTCCGCTATTGCTTCTGTGCGCACAGACGCGATTCCCTTGTCTCTTGCGAACACAGGGAACTCTGTGCATCCAAATCTACAGGCTAAGGACGCGTCTGCATATGTTTTGGTGAACAATCGAGTGTGCGTGTTCTGACAGCTGCCTCTATGCAGACGTCTCCACAGAGCCACTTCTGAATGCCCCGCAGCCCAGGACTGAATGGATACACTAACAAGTGCACCGGTGTGAGCAACCACATATGCAGAAGGACGTCTTTCATCTCACAGAAGCGCGAACGTCTTGGCGTTCAAGCACATGGCAGAAACAAGGTGTGAACAGATGAGCTGCTGCTATTTTCTCCGTTCGGCATGCTTCGTTGTAGCTCTCTTGCCGGTCGCCGGCTTAGCGGCTTGCTTTGCGCGACTAGCTCTGGGGAGAGAAGGAGATAGCGCCGGAAACCTCGCCTTTTGCCTTCTTCGGCGCTGGAACCTGGTTGCTGCGCCTTCTCTTTGTCCATGTGCACACACACGATTCCTCAGCGAAAACCATGCAGAAACCTTTCCACGAGCACCCAGGGATGTGCACCCAGCACCACGTGCACGCACACGCAGCTAGAGAAAAGCACCTACCTTTTCACACACTGATGCCTAAGCAAACGCGTGGCCACACACACGCACACATCCGCAAGCGCGCCTACTCCCATCTACTGAGAGAAAGACGGACGAGCTCTTTGGTTGCTCTTCACAGGCTTGTCCCTGATCTATAGCTGAGGGCAAACACTTGTGTGCTTGTGGGAGAGCCTGTGTCTTTCCTGGAAGCGTTTGGGAGTTTTGCTCAGACGCGTGTTTCCTCAAGTTCAAGAATCAAGATCTAGGATACCTGCAGACAGGTGCCTGTTTGTGTGGAGACAGTCTGTTTGAAACTGTGCTCCTCAGCGCCCGCTCTTTCTCCCCGTCGCTCCACACGCCTGGGAGTCCCTTTCTTTCTCTCCACAAGCACGTGTGTTGACTTCGTCGCACATGTGCATCTGCACAAGCGTTGAGCTCAGCAGAGCGTGTCTCTTGACACTTGATGTGCGTTGGCTGTGTCTGCCTGCTCCAGTGAAGAGAGAAACGGGAAATCATCTTGGTAGAGGCAACAAAGCAAAGGCGAGGCAGGATTGACATCTGCTCAACAGAGACGGATTCCCTGCGCTGACACAGTTCACAGTTACACGAGAAGCAATCTGAGCGGTCCGTCGACCGGAGACGTGTTTTTCAAGAGGTCATTTAGCGAGTGAACAGCAGTGTGCGCGACTTTCAGGAGTGTGCCTGGAAAGTGCCAGAATCACCAGGAGCATCTGTGCAAAAGCTGCTGCCTCTGTGACCGCATTGAGGCACGTTCGCGTGTCTGCGAGTATATAGACGGCTCTTTCGCGTTCACTCCGAGGGAAACGGTCCGCTATTGCTTCTGTGCGCACAGACGCGATTCCCTTGTCTCTTGCGAACACAGGGAACTCTGTGCATCCAAATCTACAGGCTAAGGACGCGTCTGCATATGTTTTGGTGAACAATCGAGTGTGCGTGTTCTGACAGCTGCCTCTATGCAGACGTCTCCACAGAGCCACTTCTGAATGCCCCGCAGCCCAGGACTGAATGGATACACTAACAAGTGCACCGGTGTGAGCAACCACATATGCAGAAGGACGTCTTTCATCTCACAGAAGCGCGAACGTCTTGGCGTTCAAGCACATGGCAGAAACAAGGTGTGAACAGATGAGCTGCTGCTATTTTCTCCGTTCGGCATGCTTCGTTGTAGCTCTCTTGCCGGTCGCCGGCTTAGCGGCTTGCTTTGCGCGACTAGCTCTGGGGAGAGAAGGAGATAGCGCCGGAAACCTCGCCTTTTGCCTTCTTCGGCGCTGGAACCTGGTTGCTGCGCCTTCTCTTTGTCCATGTGCACACACACGATTCCTCAGCGAAAACCATGCAGAAACCTTTCCACGAGCACCCAGGGATGTGCACCCAGCACCACGTGCACGCACACGCAGCTAGAGAAAAGCACCTACCTTTTCACACACTGATGCCTAAGCAAACGCGTGGCCACACACACGCACACATCCGCAAGCGCGCCTACTCCCATCTATTGAGGGAAAGACGGACGAGCTCTTTGGTTGCTCTTCACAGGCTTGTCCCTGATCTATAGCTGAGGGCAAACACTTGTGTGCTTGTGGGAGAGCCTGTGTCTTTCCTGGAAGCGTTTGGGAGTTTTGCTCAGACGCGTGTTTCCTCAAGTTCAAGAATCAAGATCTAGGATACCTGCAGACAGGTGCCTGTTTGTGTGGAGACAGTCTGTTTGAAACTGTGTTCCTCAGCGCCCGCTCTTTCTCCCCGTCGCTCCACACGCCTGGGAGTCCCTTTCTTTCTCTCCACAAGCACGTGTGTTGACTTCGTCGCACATGTGCATCTGCACAAGCGTTGAGCTCAGCAGAGCGTGTCTCTTGACACTTGATGTGCGTTGGCTGTGTCTGCCTGCTCCAGTGAAGAGAGAAACGGGAAATCATCTTGGTAGAGGCAACAAAGCAAAGGCGAGGCAGGATTGACATCTGCTCAACAGAGACGGATTCCCTGCGCTGACACAGTTCACAGTTACACGAGAAGCAATCTGAGCGGTCCGTCGACCGGAGACGTGTTTCCCAAGAGGTCGTTTAGCGAGTGAACAGCAGTGTGCGCGACTTTCAGGAGTGTGCCTGGAAAGTGCCAGAATCACCAGGAGCATCTGTGCAAAAGCTGCTGCCTCTGTGACCGCATTGAGGCACGTTCGCGTGTCTGCGAGTATATAGACGGCTCTTTCGCGTTCACTCCGAGGGAAACGGTCCGCTATTGCTTCTGTGCGCACAGACGCGATTCCCTTGTCTCTTGCGAACACAGGGAACTCTGTGCATCCAAATCTACAGGCTAAGGACGCGTCTGCATATGTTTTGGTGAACAATCGAGTGTGCGTGTTCTGACAGCTGCCTCTATGCAGACGTCTCCACAGAGCCACTTCTGAATGCCCCGCAGCCCAGGACTGAATGGATACACTAACAAGTGCACCGGTGTGAGCAACCACATATGCAGAAGGACGTCTTTCATCTCACAGAAGCGCGAACGTCTTGGCGTTCAAGCACATGGCAGAAACAAGGTGTGAACAGATGAGCTGCTGCTATTTTCTCCGTTCGGCATGCTTCGTTGTAGCTCTCTTGCCGGTCGCCGGCTTAGCGGCTTGCTTTGCGCGACTAGCTCTGGGGAGAGAAGGAGATAGCGCCGGAAACCTCGCCTTTTGCCTTCTTCGGCGCTGGAACCTGGTTGCTGCGCCTTCTCTTTGTCCATGTGCACACACACGATTCCTCAGCGAAAACCATGCAGAAACCTTTCCACGAGCACCCAGGGATGTGCACCCAGCACCACGTGCACGCACACGCAGCTAGAGAAAAGCACCTACCTTTTCACACACTGATGCCTAAGCAAACGCGTGGCCACACACACGCACACATCCGCAAGCGCGCCTACTCCCATCTATTGAGGGAAAGACGGACGAGCTCTTTGGTTGCTCTTCACAGGCTTGTCCCTGATCTATAGCTGAGGGCAAACACTTGTGTGCTTGTGGGAGAGCCTGTGTCTTTCCTGGAAGCGTTTGGGAGTTTTGCTCAGACGCGTGTTTCCTCAAGTTCAAGAATCAAGATCTAGGATACCTGCAGACAGGTGCCTGTTTGTGTGGAGACAGTCTGTTTGAAACTGTGTTCCTCAGCGCCCGCTCTTTCTCCCCGTCGCTCCACACGCCTGGGAGTCCCTTTCTTTCTCTCCACAAGCACGTGTGTTGACTTCGTCGCACATGTGCATCTGCACAAGCGTTGAGCTCAGCAGAGCGTGTCTCTTGACACTTGATGTGCGTTGGCTGTGTCTGCCTGCTCCAGTGAAGAGAGAAACGGGAAATCATCTTGGTAGAGGCAACAAAGCAAAAGCGAGGCAGGATTGACATCTGCTCAACAGAGACGGATTCCCTGCGCTGACACAGTTCACAGTTACACGAGAAGCAATCTGAGCGGTCCGTCGACCGGAGACGTGTTTCCCAAGAGGTCGTTTAGCGAGTGAACAGCAGTGTGCGCGACTTTCAGGAGTGTGCCTGGAAAGTGCCAGAATCACCAGGAGCATCTGTGCAAAAGCTGCTGCCTCTGTGACCGCATTGAGGCACGTTCGCGTGTCTGCGAGTATATAGACGGCTCTTTCGCGTTCACTCCGAGGGAAACGGTCCGCTATTGCTTCTGTGCGCACAGACGCGATTCCCTTGTCTCTTGCGAACACAGGGAACTCTGTGCATCCAAATCTACAGGCTAAGGACGCGTCTGCATATGTTTTGGTGAACAATCGAGTGTGCGTGTTCTGACAGCTGCCTCTATGCAGACGTCTCCACAGAGCCACTTCTGAATGCCCCGCAGCCCAGGACTGAATGGATACACTAACAAGTGCACCGGTGTGAGCAACCACATATGCAGAAGGACGTCTTTCATCTCACAGAAGCGCGAACGTCTTGGCGTTCAAGCACATGGCAGAAACAAGGTGTGAACAGATGAGCTGCTGCTATTTTCTCCGTTCGGCATGCTTCGTTGTAGCTCTCTTGCCGGTCGCCGGCTTAGCGGCTTGCTTTGCGCGACTAGCTCTGGGGAGAGAAGGAGATAGCGCCGGAAACCTCGCCTTTTGCCTTCTTCGGCGCTGGAACCTGGTTGCTGCGCCTTCTCTTTGTCCATGTGCACACACACGATTCCTCAGCGAAAACCATGCAGAAACCTTTCCACGAGCACCCAGGGATGTGCACCCAGCACCACGTGCACGCACACGCAGCTAGAGAAAAGCACCTACCTTTTCACACACTGATGCCTAAGCAAACGCGTGGCCACACACACGCACACATCCGCAAGCGCGCCTACTCCCATCTATTGAGGGAAAGACGGACGAGCTCTTTGGTTGCTCTTCACAGGCTTGTCCCTGATCTATAGCTGAGGGCAAACACTTGTGTGCTTGTGGGAGAGCCTGTGTCTTTCCTGGAAGCGTTTGGGAGTTTTGCTCAGACGCGTGTTTCCTCAAGTTCAAGAATCAAGATCTAGGATACCTGCAGACAGGTGCCTGTTTGTGTGGAGACAGTCTGTTTGAAACTGTGTTCCTCAGCGCCCGCTCTTTCTCCCCGTCGCTCCACACGCCTGGGAGTCCCTTTCTTTCTTTCCACAAGCACGTGTGTTGACTTCGTCGCACATGTGCATCTGCACAAGCGTTGAGCTCAGCAGAGCGTGTCTCTTGACACTTGATGTGCGTTGGCTGTGTCTGCCTGCTCCAGTGAAGAGAGAAACGGGAAATCATCTTGGTAGAGGCAACAAAGCAAAGGCGAGGCAGGATTGACATCTGCTCAACAGAGACGGATTCCCTGCGCTGACACAGTTCACAGTTACACGAGAAGCAATCTGAGCGGTCCGTCGACCGGAGACGTGTTTCCCAAGAGGTCGTTTAGCGAGTGAACAGCAGTGTGCGCGACTTTCAGGAGTGTGCCTGGAAAGTGCCAGAATCACCAGGAGCATCTGTGCAAAAGCTGCTGCCTCTGTGACCGCATTGAGGCACGTTCGCGTGTCTGCGAGTATATAGACGGCTCTTTCGCGTTCACTCCGAGGGAAACGGTCCGCTATTGCTTCTGTGCGCACAGACGCGATTCCCTTGTCTCTTGCGAACACAGGGAACTCTGTGCATCCAAATCTACAGGCTAAGGACGCGTCTGCATATGTTTTGGTGAACAATCGAGTGTGCGTGTTCTGACAGCTGCCTCTATGCAGACGTCTCCACAGAGCCACTTCTGAATGCCCCGCAGCCCAGGACTGAATGGATACACTAACAAGTGCACCGGTGTGAGCAACCACATATGCAGAAGGACGTCTTTCATCTCACAGAAGCGCGAACGTCTTGGCGTTCAAGCACATGGCAGAAACAAGGTGTGAACAGATGAGCTGCTGCTATTTTCTCCGTTCGGCATGCTTCGTTGTAGCTCTCTTGCCGGTCGCCGGCTTAGCGGCTTGCTTTGCGCGACTAGCTCTGGGGAGAGAAGGAGATAGCGCCGGAAACCTCGCCTTTTGCCTTCTTCGGCGCTGGAACCTGGTTGCTGCGCCTTCTCTTTGTCCATGTGCACACACACGATTCCTCAGCGAAAACCATGCAGAAACCTTTCCACGAGCACCCAGGGATGTGCACCCAGCACCACGTGCACGCACACGCAGCTAGAGAAAAGCACCTACCTTTTCACACACTGATGCCTAAGCAAACGCGTGGCCACACACACGCACACATCCGCAAGCGCGCCTACTCCCATCTATTGAGGGAAAGACGGACGAGCTCTTTGGTTGCTCTTCACAGGCTTGTCCCTGATCTATAGCTGAGGGCAAACACTTGTGTGCTTGTGGGAGAGCCTGTGTCTTTCCTGGAAGCGTTTGGGAGTTTTGCTCAGACGCGTGTTTCCTCAAGTTCAAGAATCAAGATCTAGGATACCTGCAGACAGGTGCCTGTTTGTGTGGAGACAGTCTGTTTGAAACTGTGCTCCTCAGCGCCCGCTCTTTCTCCCCGTCGCTCCACACGCCTGGGAGTCCCTTTCTTTCTCTCCACAAGCACGTGTGTTGACTTCGTCGCACATGTGCATCTGCACAAGCGTTGAGCTCAGCAGAGCGTGTCTCTTGACACTTGATGTGCGTTGGCTGTGTCTGCCTGCTCCAGTGAAGAGAGAAACGGGAAATCATCTTGGTAGAGGCAACAAAGCAAAGGCGAGGCAGGATTGACATCTGCTCAACAGAGACGGATTCCCTGCGCTGACACAGTTCACAGTTACACGAGAAGCAATCTGAGCGGTCCGTCGACCGGAGACGTGTTTCCCAAGAGGTCGTTTAGCGAGTGAACAGCAGTGTGCGCGACTTTCAGGAGTGTGCCTGGAAAGTGCCAGAATCACCAGGAGCATCTGTGCAAAAGCTGCTGCCTCTGTGACCGCATTGAGGCACGTTCGCGTGTCTGCGAGTATATAGACGGCTCTTTCGCGTTCACTCCGAGGGAAACGGTCCGCTATTGCTTCTGTGCGCACAGACGCGATTCCCTTGTCTCTTGCGAACACAGGGAACTCTGTGCATCCAAATCTACAGGCTAAGGACGCGTCTGCATATGTTTTGGTGAACAATCGAGTGTGCGTGTTCTGACAGCTGCCTCTATGCAGACGTCTCCACAGAGCCACTTCTGAATGCCCCGCAGCCCAGGACTGAATGGATACACTAACAAGTGCACCGGTGTGAGCAACCACATATGCAGAAGGACGTCTTTCATCTCACAGAAGCGCGAACGTCTTGGCGTTCAAGCACATGGCAGAAACAAGGTGTGAACAGATGAGCTGCTGCTATTTTCTCCGTTCGGCATGCTTCGTTGTAGCTCTCTTGCCGGTCGCCGGCTTAGCGGCTTGCTTTGCGCGACTAGCTCTGGGGAGAGAAGGAGATAGCGCCGGAAACCTCGCCTTTTGCCTTCTTCGGCGCTGGAACCTGGTTGCTGCGCCTTCTCTTTGTCCATGTGCACACACACGATTCCTCAGCGAAAACCATGCAGAAACCTTTCCACGAGCACCCAGGGATGTGCACCCAGCACCACGTGCACGCACACGCAGCTAGAGAAAAGCACCTACCTTTTCACACACTGATGCCTAAGCAAACGCGTGGCCACACACACGCACACATCCGCAAGCGCGCCTACTCCCATCTATTGAGGGAAAGACGGACGAGCTCTTTGGTTGCTCTTCACAGGCTTGTCCCTGATCTATAGCTGAGGGCAAACACTTGTGTGCTTGTGGGAGAGCCTGTGTCTTTCCTGGAAGCGTTTGGGAGTTTTGCTCAGACGCGTGTTTCCTCAAGTTCAAGAATCAAGATCTAGGATACCTGCAGACAGGTGCCTGTTTGTGTGGAGACAGTCTGTTTGAAACTGTGTTCCTCAGCGCCCGCTCTTTCTCCCCGTCGCTCCACACGCCTGGGAGTCCCTTTCTTTCTCTCCACAAGCACGTGTGTTGACTTCGTCGCACATGTGCATCTGCACAAGCGTTGAGCTCAGCAGAGCGTGTCTCTTGACACTTGATGTGCGTTGGCTGTGTCTGCCTGCTCCAGTGAAGAGAGAAACGGGAAATCATCTTGGTAGAGGCAACAAAGCAAAGGCGAGGCAGGATTGACATCTGCTCAACAGAGACGGATTCCCTGCGCTGACACAGTTCACAGTTACACGAGAAGCAATCTGAGCGGTCCGTCGACCGGAGACGTGTTTCCCAAGAGGTCGTTTAGCGAGTGAACAGCAGTGTGCGCGACTTTCAGGAGTGTGCCTGGAAAGTGCCAGAATCACCAGGAGCATCTGTGCAAAAGCTGCTGCCTCTGTGACCGCATTGAGGCACGTTCGCGTGTCTGCGAGTATATAGACGGCTCTTTCGCGTTCACTCCGAGGGAAACGGTCCGCTATTGCTTCTGTGCGCACAGACGCGATTCCCTTGTCTCTTGCGAACACAGGGAACTCTGTGCATCCAAATCTACAGGCTAAGGACGCGTCTGCATATGTTTTGGTGAACAATCGAGTGTGCGTGTTCTGACAGCTGCCTCTATGCAGACGTCTCCACAGAGCCACTTCTGAATGCCCCGCAGCCCAGGACTGAATGGATACACTAACAAGTGCACCGGTGTGAGCAACCACATATGCAGAAGGACGTCTTTCATCTCACAGAAGCGCGAACGTCTTGGCGTTCAAGCACATGGCAGAAACAAGGTGTGAACAGATGAGCTGCTGCTATTTTCTCCGTTCGGCATGCTTCGTTGTAGCTCTCTTGCCGGTCGCCGGCTTAGCGGCTTGCTTTGCGCGACTAGCTCTGGGGAGAGAAGGAGATAGCGCCGGAAACCTCGCCTTTTGCCTTCTTCGGCGCTGGAACCTGGTTGCTGCGCCTTCTCTTTGTCCATGTGCACACACACGATTCCTCAGCGAAAACCATGCAGAAACCTTTCCACGAGCACCCAGGGATGTGCACCCAGCACCACGTGCACGCACACGCAGCTAGAGAAAAGCACCTACCTTTTCACACACTGATGCCTAAGCAAACGCGTGGCCACACACACGCACACATCCGCAAGCGCGCCTACTCCCATCTACTGAGAGAAAGACGGACGAGCTCTTTGGTTGCTCTTCACAGGCTTGTCCCTGATCTATAGCTGAGGGCAAACACTTGTGTGCTTGTGGGAGAGCCTGTGTCTTTCCTGGAAGCGTTTGGGAGTTTTGCTCAGACGCGTGTTTCCTCAAGTTCAAGAATCAAGATCTAGGATACCTGCAGACAGGTGCCTGTTTGTGTGGAGACAGTCTGTTTGAAACTGTGCTCCTCAGCGCCCGCTCTTTCTCCCCGTCGCTCCACACGCCTGGGAGTCCCTTTCTTTCTCTCCACAAGCACGTGTGTTGACTTCGTCGCACATGTGCATCTGCACAAGCGTTGAGCTCAGCAGAGCGTGTCTCTTGACACTTGATGTGCGTTGGCTGTGTCTGCCTGCTCCAGTGAAGAGAGAAACGGGAAATCATCTTGGTAGAGGCAACAAAGCAAAAGCGAGGCAGGATTGACATCTGCTCAACAGAGACGGATTCCCTGCGCTGACACAGTTCACAGTTACACGAGAAGCAATCTGAGCGGTCCGTCGACCGGAGACGTGTTTCCCAAGAGGTCGTTTAGCGAGTGAACAGCAGTGTGCGCGACTTTCAGGAGTGTGCCTGGAAAGTGCCAGAATCACCAGGAGCATCTGTGCAAAAGCTGCTGCCTCTGTGACCGCATTGAGGCACGTTCGCGTGTCTGCGAGTATATAGACGGCTCTTTCGCGTTCACTCCGAGGGAAACGGTCCGCTATTGCTTCTGTGCGCACAGACGCGATTCCCTTGTCTCTTGCGAACACAGGGAACTCTGTGCATCCAAATCTACAGGCTAAGGACGCGTCTGCATATGTTTTGGTGAACAATCGAGTGTGCGTGTTCTGACAGCTGCCTCTATGCAGACGTCTCCACAGAGCCACTTCTGAATGCCCCGCAGCCCAGGACTGAATGGATACACTAACAAGTGCACCGGTGTGAGCAACCACATATGCAGAAGGACGTCTTTCATCTCACAGAAGCGCGAACGTCTTGGCGTTCAAGCACATGGCAGAAACAAGGTGTGAACAGATGAGCTGCTGCTATTTTCTCCGTTCGGCATGCTTCGTTGTAGCTCTCTTGCCGGTCGCCGGCTTAGCGGCTTGCTTTGCGCGACTAGCTCTGGGGAGAGAAGGAGATAGCGCCGGAAACCTCGCCTTTTGCCTTCTTCGGCGCTGGAACCTGGTTGCTGCGCCTTCTCTTTGTCCATGTGCACACACACGATTCCTCAGCGAAAACCATGCAGAAACCTTTCCACGAGCACCCAGGGATGTGCACCCAGCACCACGTGCACGCACACGCAGCTAGAGAAAAGCACCTACCTTTTCACACACTGATGCCTAAGCAAACGCGTGGCCACACACACGCACACATCCGCAAGCGCGCCTACTCCCATCTACTGAGAGAAAGACGGACGAGCTCTTTGGTTGCTCTTCACAGGCTTGTCCCTGATCTATAGCTGAGGGCAAACACTTGTGTGCTTGTGGGAGAGCCTGTGTCTTTCCTGGAAGCGTTTGGGAGTTTTGCTCAGACGCGTGTTTCCTCAAGTTCAAGAATCAAGATCTAGGATACCTGCAGACAGGTGCCTGTTTGTGTGGAGACAGTCTGTTTGAAACTGTGTTCCTCAGCGCCCGCTCTTTCTCCCCGTCGCTCCACACGCCTGGGAGTCCCTTTCTTTCTCTCCACAAGCACGTGTGTTGACTTCGTCGCACATGTGCATCTGCACAAGCGTTGAGCTCAGCAGAGCGTGTCTCTTGACACTTGATGTGCGTTGGCTGTGTCTGCCTGCTCCAGTGAAGAGAGAAACGGGAAATCATCTTGGTAGAGGCAACAAAGCAAAGGCGAGGCAGGATTGACATCTGCTCAACAGAGACGGATTCCCTGCGCTGACACAGTTCACAGTTACACGAGAAGCAATCTGAGCGGTCCGTCGACCGGAGACGTGTTTCCCAAGAGGTCGTTTAGCGAGTGAACAGCAGTGTGCGCGACTTTCAGGAGTGTGCCTGGAAAGTGCCAGAATCACCAGGAGCATCTGTGCAAAAGCTGCTGCCTCTGTGACCGCATTGAGGCACGTTCGCGTGTCTGCGAGTATATAGACGGCTCTTTCGCGTTCACTCCGAGGGAAACGGTCCGCTATTGCTTCTGTGCGCACAGACGCGATTCCCTTGTCTCTTGCGAACACAGGGAACTCTGTGCATCCAAATCTACAGGCTAAGGACGCGTCTGCATATGTTTTGGTGAACAATCGAGTGTGCGTGTTCTGACAGCTGCCTCTATGCAGACGTCTCCACAGAGCCACTTCTGAATGCCCCGCAGCCCAGGACTGAATGGATACACTAACAAGTGCACCGGTGTGAGCAACCACATATGCAGAAGGACGTCTTTCATCCCACAGAAGCGCGAACGTCTTGGCGTTCAAGCACATGGCAGAAACAAGGTGTGAACAGATGAGCTGCTGCTATTTTCTCCGTTCGGCATGCTTCGTTGTAGCTCTCTTGCCGGTCGCCGGCTTAGCGGCTTGCTTTGCGCGACTAGCTCTGGGGAGAGAAGGAGATAGCGCCGGAAACCTCGCCTTTTGCCTTCTTCGGCGCTGGAACCTGGTTGCTGCGCCTTCTCTTTGTCCATGTGCACACACACGATTCCTCAGCGAAAACCATGCAGAAACCTTTCCACGAGCACCCAGGGATGTGCACCCAGCACCACGTGCACGCACACGCAGCTAGAGAAAAGCACCTACCTTTTCACACACTGATGCCTAAGCAAACGCGTGGCCACACACACGCACACATCCGCAAGCGCGCCTACTCCCATCTATTGAGGGAAAGACGGACGAGCTCTTTGGTTGCTCTTCACAGGCTTGTCCCTGATCTATAGCTGAGGGCAAACACTTGTGTGCTTGTGGGAGAGCCTGTGTCTTTCCTGGAAGCGTTTGGGAGTTTTGCTCAGACGCGTGTTTCCTCAAGTTCAAGAATCAAGATCTAGGATACCTGCAGACAGGTGCCTGTTTGTGTGGAGACAGTCTGTTTGAAACTGTGTTCCTCAGCGCCCGCTCTTTCTCCCCGTCGCTCCACACGCCTGGGAGTCCCTTTCTTTCTCTCCACAAGCACGTGTGTTGACTTCGTCGCACATGTGCATCTGCACAAGCGTTGAGCTCAGCAGAGCGTGTCTCTTGACACTTGATGTGCGTTGGCTGTGTCTGCCTGCTCCAGTGAAGAGAGAAACGGGAAATCATCTTGGTAGAGGCAACAAAGCAAAGGCGAGGCAGGATTGACATCTGCTCAACAGAGACGGATTCCCTGCGCTGACACAGTTCACAGTTACACGAGAAGCAATCTGAGCGGTCCGTCGACCGGAGACGTGTTTCCCAAGAGGTCGTTTAGCGAGTGAACAGCAGTGTGCGCGACTTTCAGGAGTGTGCCTGGAAAGTGCCAGAATCACCAGGAGCATCTGTGCAAAAGCTGCTGCCTCTGTGACCGCATTGAGGCACGTTCGCGTGTCTGCGAGTATATAGACGGCTCTTTCGCGTTCACTCCGAGGGAAACGGTCCGCTATTGCTTCTGTGCGCACAGACGCGATTCCCTTGTCTCTTGCGAACACAGGGAACTCTGTGCATCCAAATCTACAGGCTAAGGACGCGTCTGCGTATGTTTTGGTGAACAATCGAGTGTGCGTGTTCTGACAGCTGCCTCTATGCAGACGTCTCCACAGAGCCACTTCTGAATGCCCCGCAGCCCAGGACTGAATGGATACACTAACAAGTGCACCGGTGTGAGCAACCACATATGCAGAAGGACGTCTTTCATCTCACAGAAGCGCGAACGTCTTGGCGTTCAAGCACATGGCAGAAACAAGGTGTGAACAGATGAGCTGCTGCTATTTTCTCCGTTCGGCATGCTTCGTTGTAGCTCTCTTGCCGGTCGCCGGCTTAGCGGCTTGCTTTGCGCGACTAGCTCTGGGGAGAGAAGGAGATAGCGCCGGAAACCTCGCCTTTTGCCTTCTTCGGCGCTGGAACCTGGTTGCTGCGCCTTCTCTTTGTCCATGTGCACACACACGATTCCTCAGCGAAAACCATGCAGAAACCTTTCCACGAGCACCCAGGGATGTGCACCCAGCACCACGTGCACGCACACGCAGCTAGAGAAAAGCACCTACCTTTTCACACACTGATGCCTAAGCAAACGCGTGGCCACACACACGCACACATCCGCAAGCGCGCCTACTCCCATCTATTGAGGGAAAGACGGACGAGCTCTTTGGTTGCTCTTCACAGGCTTGTCCCTGATCTATAGCTGAGGGCAAACACTTGTGTGCTTGTGGGAGAGCCTGTGTCTTTCCTGGAAGCGTTTGGGAGTTTTGCTCAGACGCGTGTTTCCTCAAGTTCAAGAATCAAGATCTAGGATACCTGCAGACAGGTGCCTGTTTGTGTGGAGACAGTCTGTTTGAAACTGTGCTCCTCAGCGCCCGCTCTTTCTCCCCGTCGCTCCACACGCCTGGGAGTCCCTTTCTTTCTCTCCACAAGCACGTGTGTTGACTTCGTCGCACATGTGCATCTGCACAAGCGTTGAGCTCAGCAGAGCGTGTCTCTTGACACTTGATGTGCGTTGGCTGTGTCTGCCTGCTCCAGTGAAGAGAGAAACGGGAAATCATCTTGGTAGAGGCAACAAAGCAAAAGCGAGGCAGGATTGACATCTGCTCAACAGAGACGGATTCCCTGCGCTGACACAGTTCACAGTTACACGAGAAGCAATCTGAGCGGTCCGTCGACCGGAGACGTGTTTCCCAAGAGGTCGTTTAGCGAGTGAACAGCAGTGTGCGCGACTTTCAGGAGTGTGCCTGGAAAGTGCCAGAATCACCAGGAGCATCTGTGCAAAAGCTGCTGCCTCTGTGACCGCATTGAGGCACGTTCGCGTGTCTGCGAGTATATAGACGGCTCTTTCGCGTTCACTCCGAGGGAAACGGTCCGCTATTGCTTCTGTGCGCACAGACGCGATTCCCTTGTCTCTTGCGAACACAGGGAACTCTGTGCATCCAAATCTACAGGCTAAGGACGCGTCTGCATATGTTTTGGTGAACAATCGAGTGTGCGTGTTCTGACAGCTGCCTCTATGCAGACGTCTCCACAGAGCCACTTCTGAATGCCCCGCAGCCCAGGACTGAATGGATACACTAACAAGTGCACCGGTGTGAGCAACCACATATGCAGAAGGACGTCTTTCATCTCACAGAAGCGCGAACGTCTTGGCGTTCAAGCACATGGCAGAAACAAGGTGTGAACAGATGAGCTGCTGCTATTTTCTCCGTTCGGCATGCTTCGTTGTAGCTCTCTTGCCGGTCGCCGGCTTAGCGGCTTGCTTTGCGCGACTAGCTCTGGGGAGAGAAGGAGATAGCGCCGGAAACCTCGCCTTTTGCCTTCTTCGGCGCTGGAACCTGGTTGCTGCGCCTTCTCTTTGTCCATGTGCACACACACGATTCCTCAGCGAAAACCATGCAGAAACCTTTCCACGAGCACCCAGGGATGTGCACCCAGCACCACGTGCACGCACACGCAGCTAGAGAAAAGCACCTACCTTTTCACACACTGATGCCTAAGCAAACGCGTGGCCACACACACGCACACATCCGCAAGCGCGCCTACTCCCATCTATTGAGGGAAAGACGGACGAGCTCTTTGGTTGCTCTTCACAGGCTTGTCCCTGATCTATAGCTGAGGGCAAACACTTGTGTGCTTGTGGGAGAGCCTGTGTCTTTCCTGGAAGCGTTTGGGAGTTTTGCTCAGACGCGTGTTTCCTCAAGTTCAAGAATCAAGATCTAGGATACCTGCAGACAGGTGCCTGTTTGTGTGGAGACAGTCTGTTTGAAACTGTGTTCCTCAGCGCCCGCTCTTTCTCCCCGTCGCTCCACACGCCTGGGAGTCCCTTTCTTTCTCTCCACAAGCACGTGTGTTGACTTCGTCGCACATGTGCATCTGCACAAGCGTTGAGCTCAGCAGAGCGTGTCTCTTGACACTTGATGTGCGTTGGCTGTGTCTGCCTGCTCCAGTGAAGAGAGAAACGGGAAATCATCTTGGTAGAGGCAACAAAGCAAAAGCGAGGCAGGATTGACATCTGCTCAACAGAGACGGATTCCCTGCGCTGACACAGTTCACAGTTACACGAGAAGCAATCTGAGCGGTCCGTCGACCGGAGACGTGTTTCCCAAGAGGTCGTTTAGCGAGTGAACAGCAGTGTGCGCGACTTTCAGGAGTGTGCCTGGAAAGTGCCAGAATCACCAGGAGCATCTGTGCAAAAGCTGCTGCCTCTGTGACCGCATTGAGGCACGTTCGCGTGTCTGCGAGTATATAGACGGCTCTTTCGCGTTCACTCCGAGGGAAACGGTCCGCTATTGCTTCTGTGCGCACAGACGCGATTCCCTTGTCTCTTGCGAACACAGGGAACTCTGTGCATCCAAATCTACAGGCTAAGGACGCGTCTGCATATGTTTTGGTGAACAATCGAGTGTGCGTGTTCTGACAGCTGCCTCTATGCAGACGTCTCCACAGAGCCACTTCTGAATGCCCCGCAGCCCAGGACTGAATGGATACACTAACAAGTGCACCGGTGTGAGCAACCACATATGCAGAAGGACGTCTTTCATCTCACAGAAGCGCGAACGTCTTGGCGTTCAAGCACATGGCAGAAACAAGGTGTGAACAGATGAGCTGCTGCTATTTTCTCCGTTCGGCATGCTTCGTTGTAGCTCTCTTGCCGGTCGCCGGCTTAGCGGCTTGCTTTGCGCGACTAGCTCTGGGGAGAGAAGGAGATAGCGCCGGAAACCTCGCCTTTTGCCTTCTTCGGCGCTGGAACCTGGTTGCTGCGCCTTCTCTTTGTCCATGTGCACACACACGATTCCTCAGCGAAAACCATGCAGAAACCTTTCCACGAGCACCCAGGGATGTGCACCCAGCACCACGTGCACGCACACGCAGCTAGAGAAAAGCACCTACCTTTTCACACACTGATGCCTAAGCAAACGCGTGGCCACACACACGCACACATCCGCAAGCGCGCCTACTCCCATCTATTGAGGGAAAGACGGACGAGCTCTTTGGTTGCTCTTCACAGGCTTGTCCCTGATCTATAGCTGAGGGCAAACACTTGTGTGCTTGTGGGAGAGCCTGTGTCTTTCCTGGAAGCGTTTGGGAGTTTTGCTCAGACGCGTGTTTCCTCAAGTTCAAGAATCAAGATCTAGGATACCTGCAGACAGGTGCCTGTTTGTGTGGAGACAGTCTGTTTGAAACTGTGTTCCTCAGCGCCCGCTCTTTCTCCCCGTCGCTCCACACGCCTGGGAGTCCCTTTCTTTCTCTCCACAAGCACGTGTGTTGACTTCGTCGCACATGTGCATCTGCACAAGCGTTGAGCTCAGCAGAGCGTGTCTCTTGACACTTGATGTGCGTTGGCTGTGTCTGCCTGCTCCAGTGAAGAGAGAAACGGGAAATCATCTTGGTAGAGGCAAGAAAGCAAAGGCGAGGCAGGATTGACATCTGCTCAACAGAGACGGATTCCCTGCGCTGACACAGTTCACAGTTACACGAGAAGCAATCTGAGCGGTCCGTCGACCGGAGACGTGTTTCCCAAGAGGTCGTTTAGCGAGTGAACAGCAGTGTGCGCGACTTTCAGGAGTGTGCCTGGAAAGTGCCAGAATCACCAGGAGCATCTGTGCAAAAGCTGCTGCCTCTGTGACCGCATTGAGGCACGTTCGCGTGTCTGCGAGTATATAGACGGCTCTTTCGCGTTCACTCCGAGGGAAACGGTCCGCTATTGCTTCTGTGCGCACAGACGCGATTCCCTTGTCTCTTGCGAACACAGGGAACTCTGTGCATCCAAATCTACAGGCTAAGGACGCGTCTGCATATGTTTTGGTGAACAATCGAGTGTGCGTGTTCTGACAGCTGCCTCTATGCAGACGTCTCCACAGAGCCACTTCTGAATGCCCCGCAGCCCAGGACTGAATGGATACACTAACAAGTGCACCGGTGTGAGCAACCACATATGCAGAAGGACGTCTTTCATCTCACAGAAGCGCGAACGTCTTGGCGTTCAAGCACATGGCAGAAACAAGGTGTGAACAGATGAGCTGCTGCTATTTTCTCCGTTCGGCATGCTTCGTTGTAGCTCTCTTGCCGGTCGCCGGCTTAGCGGCTTGCTTTGCGCGACTAGCTCTGGGGAGAGAAGGAGATAGCGCCGGAAACCTCGCCTTTTGCCTTCTTCGGCGCTGGAACCTGGTTGCTGCGCCTTCTCTTTGTCCATGTGCACACACACGATTCCTCAGCGAAAACCATGCAGAAACCTTTCCACGAGCACCCAGGGATGTGCACCCAGCACCACGTGCACGCACACGCAGCTAGAGAAAAGCACCTACCTTTTCACACACTGATGCCTAAGCAAACGCGTGGCCACACACACGCACACATCCGCAAGCGCGCCTACTCCCATCTACTGAGGGAAAGACGGACGAGCTCTTTGGTTGCTCTTCACAGGCTTGTCCCTGATCTATAGCTGAGGGCAAACACTTGTGTGCTTGTGGGAGAGCCTGTGTCTTTCCTGGAAGCGTTTGGGAGTTTTGCTCAGACGCGTGTTTCCTCAAGTTCAAGAATCAAGATCTAGGATACCTGCAGACAGGTGCCTGTTTGTGTGGAGACAGTCTGTTTGAAACTGTGTTCCTCAGCGCCCGCTCTTTCTCCCCGTCGCTCCACACGCCTGGGAGTCCCTTTCTTTCTCTCCACAAGCACGTGTGTTGACTTCGTCGCACATGTGCATCTGCACAAGCGTTGAGCTCAGCAGAGCGTGTCTCTTGACACTTGATGTGCGTTGGCTGTGTCTGCCTGCTCCAGTGAAGAGAGAAACGGGAAATCATCTTGGTAGAGGCAACAAAGCAAAGGCGAGGCAGGATTGACATCTGCTCAACAGAGACGGATTCCCTGCGCTGACACAGTTCACAGTTACACGAGAAGCAATCTGAGCGGTCCGTCGACCGGAGACGTGTTTCCCAAGAGGTCGTTTAGCGAGTGAACAGCAGTGTGCGCGACTTTCAGGAGTGTGCCTGGAAAGTGCCAGAATCACCAGGAGCATCTGTGCAAAAGCTGCTGCCTCTGTGACCGCATTGAGGCACGTTCGCGTGTCTGCGAGTATATAGACGGCTCTTTCGCGTTCACTCCGAGGGAAACGGTCCGCTATTGCTTCTGTGCGCACAGACGCGATTCCCTTGTCTCTTGCGAACACAGGGAACTCTGTGCATCCAAATCTACAGGCTAAGGACGCGTCTGCATATGTTTTGGTGAACAATCGAGTGTGCGTGTTCTGACAGCTGCCTCTATGCAGACGTCTCCACAGAGCCACTTCTGAATGCCCCGCAGCCCAGGACTGAATGGATACACTAACAAGTGCACCGGTGTGAGCAACCACATATGCAGAAGGACGTCTTTCATCTCACAGAAGCGCGAACGTCTTGGCGTTCAAGCACATGGCAGAAACAAGGTGTGAACAGATGAGCTGCTGCTATTTTCTCCGTTCGGCATGCTTCGTTGTAGCTCTCTTGCCGGTCGCCGGCTTAGCGGCTTGCTTTGCGCGACTAGCTCTGGGGAGAGAAGGAGATAGCGCCGGAAACCTCGCCTTTTGCCTTCTTCGGCGCTGGAACCTGGTTGCTGCGCCTTCTCTTTGTCCATGTGCACACACACGATTCCTCAGCGAAAACCATGCAGAAACCTTTCCACGAGCACCCAGGGATGTGCACCCAGCACCACGTGCACGCACACGCAGCTAGAGAAAAGCACCTACCTTTTCACACACTGATGCCTAAGCAAACGCGTGGCCACACACACGCACACATCCGCAAGCGCGCCTACTCCCATCTATTGAGGGAAAGACGGACGAGCTCTTTGGTTGCTCTTCACAGGCTTGTCCCTGATCTATAGCTGAGGGCAAACACTTGTGTGCTTGTGGGAGAGCCTGTGTCTTTCCTGGAAGCGTTTGGGAGTTTTGCTCAGACGCGTGTTTCCTCAAGTTCAAGAATCAAGATCTAGGATACCTGCAGACAGGTGCCTGTTTGTGTGGAGACAGTCTGTTTGAAACTGTGTTCCTCAGCGCCCGCTCTTTCTCCCCGTCGCTCCACACGCCTGGGAGTCCCTTTCTTTCTCTCCACAAGCACGTGTGTTGACTTCGTCGCACATGTGCATCTGCACAAGCGTTGAGCTCAGCAGAGCGTGTCTCTTGACACTTGATGTGCGTTGGCTGTGTCTGCCTGCTCCAGTGAAGAGAGAAACGGGAAATCATCTTGGTAGAGGCAAGAAAGCAAAGGCGAGGCAGGATTGACATCTGCTCAACAGAGACGGATTCCCTGCGCTGACACAGTTCACAGTTACACGAGAAGCAATCTGAGCGGTCCGTCGACCGGAGACGTGTTTCCCAAGAGGTCGTTTAGCGAGTGAACAGCAGTGTGCGCGACTTTCAGGAGTGTGCCTGGAAAGTGCCAGAATCACCAGGAGCATCTGTGCAAAAGCTGCTGCCTCTGTGACCGCATTGAGGCACGTTCGCGTGTCTGCGAGTATATAGACGGCTCTTTCGCGTTCACTCCGAGGGAAACGGTCCGCTATTGCTTCTGTGCGCACAGACGCGATTCCCTTGTCTCTTGCGAACACAGGGAACTCTGTGCATCCAAATCTACAGGCTAAGGACGCGTCTGCATATGTTTTGGTGAACAATCGAGTGTGCGTGTTCTGACAGCTGCCTCTATGCAGACGTCTCCACAGAGCCACTTCTGAATGCCCCGCAGCCCAGGACTGAATGGATACACTAACAAGTGCACCGGTGTGAGCAACCACATATGCAGAAGGACGTCTTTCATCTCACAGAAGCGCGAACGTCTTGGCGTTCAAGCACATGGCAGAAACAAGGTGTGAACAGATGAGCTGCTGCTATTTTCTCCGTTCGGCATGCTTCGTTGTAGCTCTCTTGCCGGTCGCCGGCTTAGCGGCTTGCTTTGCGCGACTAGCTCTGGGGAGAGAAGGAGATAGCGCCGGAAACCTCGCCTTTTGCCTTCTTCGGCGCTGGAACCTGGTTGCTGCGCCTTCTCTTTGTCCATGTGCACACACACGATTCCTCAGCGAAAACCATGCAGAAACCTTTCCACGAGCACCCAGGGATGTGCACCCAGCACCACGTGCACGCACACGCAGCTAGAGAAAAGCACCTACCTTTTCACACACTGATGCCTAAGCAAACGCGTGGCCACACACACGCACACATCCGCAAGCGCGCCTACTCCCATCTATTGAGGGAAAGACGGACGAGCTCTTTGGTTGCTCTTCACAGGCTTGTCCCTGATCTATAGCTGAGGGCAAACACTTGTGTGCTTGTGGGAGAGCCTGTGTCTTTCCTGGAAGCGTTTGGGAGTTTTGCTCAGACGCGTGTTTCCTCAAGTTCAAGAATCAAGATCTAGGATACCTGCAGACAGGTGCCTGTTTGTGTGGAGACAGTCTGTTTGAAACTGTGTTCCTCAGCGCCCGCTCTTTCTCCCCGTCGCTCCACACGCCTGGGAGTCCCTTTCTTTCTCTCCACAAGCACGTGTGTTGACTTCGTCGCACATGTGCATCTGCACAAGCGTTGAGCTCAGCAGAGCGTGTCTCTTGACACTTGATGTGCGTTGGCTGTGTCTGCCTGCTCCAGTGAAGAGAGAAACGGGAAATCGTCTTGGTAGAGGCAACAAAGCAAAAGCGAGGCAGGATTGACATCTGCTCAACAGAGACGGATTCCCTGCGCTGACACAGTTCACAGTTACACGAGAAGCAATCTGAGCGGTCCGTCGACCGGAGACGTGTTTCCCAAGAGGTCGTTTAGCGAGTGAACAGCAGTGTGCGCGACTTTCAGGAGTGTGCCTGGAAAGTGCCAGAATCACCAGGAGCATCTGTGCAAAAGCTGCTGCCTCTGTGACCGCATTGAGGCACGTTCGCGTGTCTGCGAGTATATAGACGGCTCTTTCGCGTTCACTCCGAGGGAAACGGTCCGCTATTGCTTCTGTGCGCACAGACGCGATTCCCTTGTCTCTTGCGAACACAGGGAACTCTGTGCATCCAAATCTACAGGCTAAGGACGCGTCTGCATATGTTTTGGTGAACAATCGAGTGTGCGTGTTCTGACAGCTGCCTCTATGCAGACGTCTCCACAGAGCCACTTCTGAATGCCCCGCAGCCCAGGACTGAATGGATACACTAACAAGTGCACCGGTGTGAGCAACCACATATGCAGAAGGACGTCTTTCATCTCACAGAAGCGCGAACGTCTTGGCGTTCAAGCACATGGCAGAAACAAGGTGTGAACAGATGAGCTGCTGCTATTTTCTCCGTTCGGCATGCTTCGTTGTAGCTCTCTTGCCGGTCGCCGGCTTAGCGGCTTGCTTTGCGCGACTAGCTCTGGGGAGAGAAGGAGATAGCGCCAGAAACCTCGCCTTTTGCCTTCTTCGGCGCTGGAACCTGGTTGCTGCGCCTTCTCTTTGTCCATGTGCACACACACGATTCCTCAGCGAAAACCATGCAGAAACCTTTCCACGAGCACCCAGGGATGTGCACCCAGCACCACGTGCACGCACACGCAGCTAGAGAAAAGCACCTACCTTTTCACACACTGATGCCTAAGCAAACGCGTGGCCACACACACGCACACATCCGCAAGCGCGCCTACTCCCATCTATTGAGGGAAAGACGGACGAGCTCTTTGGTTGCTCTTCACAGGCTTGTCCCTGATCTATAGCTGAGGGCAAACACTTGTGTGCTTGTGGGAGAGCCTGTGTCTTTCCTGGAAGCGTTTGGGAGTTTTGCTCAGACGCGTGTTTCCTCAAGTTCAAGAATCAAGATCTAGGATACCTGCAGACAGGTGCCTGTTTGTGTGGAGACAGTCTGTTTGAAACTGTGCTCCTCAGCGCCCGCTCTTTCTCCCCGTCGCTCCACACGCCTGGGAGTCCCTTTCTTTCTCTCCACAAGCACGTGTGTTGACTTCGTCGCACATGTGCATCTGCACAAGCGTTGAGCTCAGCAGAGCGTGTCTCTTGACACTTGATGTGCGTTGGCTGTGTCTGCCTGCTCCAGTGAAGAGAGAAACGGGAAATCATCTTGGTAGAGGCAACAAAGCAAAAGCGAGGCAGGATTGACATCTGCTCAACAGAGACGGATTCCCTGCGCTGACACAGTTCACAGTTACACGAGAAGCAATCTGAGCGGTCCGTCGACCGGAGACGTGTTTCCCAAGAGGTCGTTTAGCGAGTGAACAGCAGTGTGCGCGACTTTCAGGAGTGTGCCTGGAAAGTGCCAGAATCACCAGGAGCATCTGTGCAAAAGCTGCTGCCTCTGTGACCGCATTGAGGCACGTTCGCGTGTCTGCGAGTATATAGACGGCTCTTTCGCGTTCACTCCGAGGGAAACGGTCCGCTATTGCTTCTGTGCGCACAGACGCGATTCCCTTGTCTCTTGCGAACACAGGGAACTCTGTGCATCCAAATCTACAGGCTAAGGACGCGTCTGCATATGTTTTGGTGAACAATCGAGTGTGCGTGTTCTGACAGCTGCCTCTATGCAGACGTCTCCACAGAGCCACTTCTGAATGCCCCGCAGCCCAGGACTGAATGGATACACTAACAAGTGCACCGGTGTGAGCAACCACATATGCAGAAGGACGTCTTTCATCTCACAGAAGCGCGAACGTCTTGGCGTTCAAGCACATGGCAGAAACAAGGTGTGAACAGATGAGCTGCTGCTATTTTCTCCGTTCGGCATGCTTCGTTGTAGCTCTCTTGCCGGTCGCCGGCTTAGCGGCTTGCTTTGCGCGACTAGCTCTGGGGAGAGAAGGAGATAGCGCCGGAAACCTCGCCTTTTGCCTTCTTCGGCGCTGGAACCTGGTTGCTGCGCCTTCTCTTTGTCCATGTGCACACACACGATTCCTCAGCGAAAACCATGCAGAAACCTTTCCACGAGCACCCAGGGATGTGCACCCAGCACCACGTGCACGCACACGCAGCTAGAGAAAAGCACCTACCTTTTCACACACTGATGCCTAAGCAAACGCGTGGCCACACACACGCACACATCCGCAAGCGCGCCTACTCCCATCTACTGAGAGAAAGACGGACGAGCTCTTTGGTTGCTCTTCACAGGCTTGTCCCTGATCTATAGCTGAGGGCAAACACTTGTGTGCTTGTGGGAGAGCCTGTGTCTTTCCTGGAAGCGTTTGGGAGTTTTGCTCAGACGCGTGTTTCCTCAAGTTCAAGAATCAAGATCTAGGATACCTGCAGACAGGTGCCTGTTTGTGTGGAGACAGTCTGTTTGAAACTGTGCTCCTCAGCGCCCGCTCTTTCTCCCCGTCGCTCCACACGCCTGGGAGTCCCTTTCTTTCTCTCCACAAGCACGTGTGTTGACTTCGTCGCACATGTGCATCTGCACAAGCGTTGAGCTCAGCAGAGCGTGTCTCTTGACACTTGATGTGCGTTGGCTGTGTCTGCCTGCTCCAGTGAAGAGAGAAACGGGAAATCATCTTGGTAGAGGCAACAAAGCAAAGGCGAGGCAGGATTGACATCTGCTCAACAGAGACGGATTCCCTGCGCTGACACAGTTCACAGTTACACGAGAAGCAATCTGAGCGGTCCGTCGACCGGAGACGTGTTTCCCAAGAGGTCGTTTAGCGAGTGAACAGCAGTGTGCGCGACTTTCAGGAGTGTGCCTGGAAAGTGCCAGAATCACCAGGAGCATCTGTGCAAAAGCTGCTGCCTCTGTGACCGCATTGAGGCACGTTCGCGTGTCTGCGAGTATATAGACGGCTCTTTCGCGTTCACTCCGAGGGAAACGGTCCGCTATTGCTTCTGTGCGCACAGACGCGATTCCCTTGTCTCTTGCGAACACAGGGAACTCTGTGCATCCAAATCTACAGGCTAAGGACGCGTCTGCATATGTTTTGGTGAACAATCGAGTGTGCGTGTTCTGACAGCTGCCTCTATGCAGACGTCTCCACAGAGCCACTTCTGAATGCCCCGCAGCCCAGGACTGAATGGATACACTAACAAGTGCACCGGTGTGAGCAACCACATATGCAGAAGGACGTCTTTCATCTCACAGAAGCGCGAACGTCTTGGCGTTCAAGCACATGGCAGAAACAAGGTGTGAACAGATGAGCTGCTGCTATTTTCTCCGTTCGGCATGCTTCGTTGTAGCTCTCTTGCCGGTCGCCGGCTTAGCGGCTTGCTTTGCGCGACTAGCTCTGGGGAGAGAAGGAGATAGCGCCGGAAACCTCGCCTTTTGCCTTCTTCGGCGCTGGAACCTGGTTGCTGCGCCTTCTCTTTGTCCATGTGCACACACACGATTCCTCAGCGAAAACCATGCAGAAACCTTTCCACGAGCACCCAGGGATGTGCACCCAGCACCACGTGCACGCACACGCAGCTAGAGAAAAGCACCTACCTTTTCACACACTGATGCCTAAGCAAACGCGTGGCCACACACACGCACACATCCGCAAGCGCGCCTACTCCCATCTATTGAGGGAAAGACGGACGAGCTCTTTGGTTGCTCTTCACAGGCTTGTCCCTGATCTATAGCTGAGGGCAAACACTTGTGTGCTTGTGGGAGAGCCTGTGTCTTTCCTGGAAGCGTTTGGGAGTTTTGCTCAGACGCGTGTTTCCTCAAGTTCAAGAATCAAGATCTAGGATACCTGCAGACAGGTGCCTGTTTGTGTGGAGACAGTCTGTTTGAAACTGTGTTCCTCAGCGCCCGCTCTTTCTCCCCGTCGCTCCACACGCCTGGGAGTCCCTTTCTTTCTCTCCACAAGCACGTGTGTTGACTTCGTCGCACATGTGCATCTGCACAAGCGTTGAGCTCAGCAGAGCGTGTCTCTTGACACTTGATGTGCGTTGGCTGTGTCTGCCTGCTCCAGTGAAGAGAGAAACGGGAAATCATCTTGGTAGAGGCAACAAAGCAAAAGCGAGGCAGGATTGACATCTGCTCAACAGAGACGGATTCCCTGCGCTGACACAGTTCACAGTTACACGAGAAGCAATCTGAGCGGTCCGTCGACCGGAGACGTGTTTCCCAAGAGGTCGTTTAGCGAGTGAACAGCAGTGTGCGCGACTTTCAGGAGTGTGCCTGGAAAGTGCCAGAATCACCAGGAGCATCTGTGCAAAAGCTGCTGCCTCTGTGACCGCATTGAGGCACGTTCGCGTGTCTGCGAGTATATAGACGGCTCTTTCGCGTTCACTCCGAGGGAAACGGTCCGCTATTGCTTCTGTGCGCACAGACGCGATTCCCTTGTCTCTTGCGAACACAGGGAACTCTGTGCATCCAAATCTACAGGCTAAGGACGCGTCTGCATATGTTTTGGTGAACAATCGAGTGTGCGTGTTCTGACAGCTGCCTCTATGCAGACGTCTCCACAGAGCCACTTCTGAATGCCCCGCAGCCCAGGACTGAATGGATACACTAACAAGTGCACCGGTGTGAGCAACCACATATGCAGAAGGACGTCTTTCATCTCACAGAAGCGCGAACGTCTTGGCGTTCAAGCACATGGCAGAAACAAGGTGTGAACAGATGAGCTGCTGCTATTTTCTCCGTTCGGCATGCTTCGTTGTAGCTCTCTTGCCGGTCGCCGGCTTAGCGGCTTGCTTTGCGCGACTAGCTCTGGGGAGAGAAGGAGATAGCGCCGGAAACCTCGCCTTTTGCCTTCTTCGGCGCTGGAACCTGGTTGCTGCGCCTTCTCTTTGTCCATGTGCACACACACGATTCCTCAGCGAAAACCATGCAGAAACCTTTCCACGAGCACCCAGGGATGTGCACCCAGCACCACGTGCACGCACACGCAGCTAGAGAAAAGCACCTACCTTTTCACACACTGATGCCTAAGCAAACGCGTGGCCACACACACGCACACATCCGCAAGCGCGCCTACTCCCATCTATTGAGGGAAAGACGGACGAGCTCTTTGGTTGCTCTTCACAGGCTTGTCCCTGATCTATAGCTGAGGGCAAACACTTGTGTGCTTGTGGGAGAGCCTGTGTCTTTCCTGGAAGCGTTTGGGAGTTTTGCTCAGACGCGTGTTTCCTCAAGTTCAAGAATCAAGATCTAGGATACCTGCAGACAGGTGCCTGTTTGTGTGGAGACAGTCTGTTTGAAACTGTGTTCCTCAGCGCCCGCTCTTTCTCCCCGTCGCTCCACACGCCTGGGAGTCCCTTTCTTTCTCTCCACAAGCACGTGTGTTGACTTCGTCGCACATGTGCATCTGCACAAGCGTTGAGCTCAGCAGAGCGTGTCTCTTGACACTTGATGTGCGTTGGCTGTGTCTGCCTGCTCCAGTGAAGAGAGAAACGGGAAATCATCTTGGTAGAGGCAACAAAGCAAAAGCGAGGCAGGATTGACATCTGCTCAACAGAGACGGATTCCCTGCGCTGACACAGTTCACAGTTACACGAGAAGCAATCTGAGCGGTCCGTCGACCGGAGACGTGTTTCCCAAGAGGTCGTTTAGCGAGTGAACAGCAGTGTGCGCGACTTTCAGGAGTGTGCCTGGAAAGTGCCAGAATCACCAGGAGCATCTGTGCAAAAGCTGCTGCCTCTGTGACCGCATTGAGGCACGTTCGCGTGTCTGCGAGTATATAGACGGCTCTTTCGCGTTCACTCCGAGGGAAACGGTCCGCTATTGCTTCTGTGCGCACAGACGCGATTCCCTTGTCTCTTGCGAACACAGGGAACTCTGTGCATCCAAATCTACAGGCTAAGGACGCGTCTGCGTATGTTTTGGTGAACAATCGAGTGTGCGTGTTCTGACAGCTGCCTCTATGCAGACGTCTCCACAGAGCCACTTCTGAATGCCCCGCAGCCCAGGACTGAATGGATACACTAACAAGTGCACCGGTGTGAGCAACCACATATGCAGAAGGACGTCTTTCATCTCACAGAAGCGCGAACGTCTTGGCGTTCAAGCACATGGCAGAAACAAGGTGTGAACAGATGAGCTGCTGCTATTTTCTCCGTTCGGCATGCTTCGTTGTAGCTCTCTTGCCGGTCGCCGGCTTAGCGGCTTGCTTTGCGCGACTAGCTCTGGGGAGAGAAGGAGATAGCGCCGGAAACCTCGCCTTTTGCCTTCTTCGGCGCTGGAACCTGGTTGCTGCGCCTTCTCTTTGTCCATGTGCACACACACGATTCCTCAGCGAAAACCATGCAGAAACCTTTCCACGAGCACCCAGGGATGTGCACCCAGCACCACGTGCACGCACACGCAGCTAGAGAAAAGCACCTACCTTTTCACACACTGATGCCTAAGCAAACGCGTGGCCACACACACGCACACATCCGCAAGCGCGCCTACTCCCATCTATTGAGGGAAAGACGGACGAGCTCTTTGGTTGCTCTTCACAGGCTTGTCCCTGATCTATAGCTGAGGGCAAACACTTGTGTGCTTGTGGGAGAGCCTGTGTCTTTCCTGGAAGCGTTTGGGAGTTTTGCTCAGACGCGTGTTTCCTCAAGTTCAAGAATCAAGATCTAGGATACCTGCAGACAGGTGCCTGTTTGTGTGGAGACAGTCTGTTTGAAACTGTGTTCCTCAGCGCCCGCTCTTTCTCCCCGTCGCTCCACACGCCTGGGAGTCCCTTTCTTTCTCTCCACAAGCACGTGTGTTGACTTCGTCGCACATGTGCATCTGCACAAGCGTTGAGCTCAGCAGAGCGTGTCTCTTGACACTTGATGTGCGTTGGCTGTGTCTGCCTGCTCCAGTGAAGAGAGAAACGGGAAATCATCTTGGTAGAGGCAACAAAGCAAAAGCGAGGCAGGATTGACATCTGCTCAACAGAGACGGATTCCCTGCGCTGACACAGTTCACAGTTACACGAGAAGCAATCTGAGCGGTCCGTCGACCGGAGACGTGTTTCCCAAGAGGTCGTTTAGCGAGTGAACAGCAGTGTGCGCGACTTTCAGGAGTGTGCCTGGAAAGTGCCAGAATCACCAGGAGCATCTGTGCAAAAGCTGCTGCCTCTGTGACCGCATTGAGGCACGTTCGCGTGTCTGCGAGTATATAGACGGCTCTTTCGCGTTCACTCCGAGGGAAACGGTCCGCTATTGCTTCTGTGCGCACAGACGCGATTCCCTTGTCTCTTGCGAACACAGGGAACTCTGTGCATCCAAATCTACAGGCTAAGGACGCGTCTGCATATGTTTTGGTGAACAATCGAGTGTGCGTGTTCTGACAGCTGCCTCTATGCAGACGTCTCCACAGAGCCACTTCTGAATGCCCCGCAGCCCAGGACTGAATGGATACACTAACAAGTGCACCGGTGTGAGCAACCACATATGCAGAAGGACGTCTTTCATCTCACAGAAGCGCGAACGTCTTGGCGTTCAAGCACATGGCAGAAACAAGGTGTGAACAGATGAGCTGCTGCTATTTTCTCCGTTCGGCATGCTTCGTTGTAGCTCTCTTGCCGGTCGCCGGCTTAGCGGCTTGCTTTGCGCGACTAGCTCTGGGGAGAGAAGGAGATAGCGCCGGAAACCTCGCCTTTTGCCTTCTTCGGCGCTGGAACCTGGTTGCTGCGCCTTCTCTTTGTCCATGTGCACACACACGATTCCTCAGCGAAAACCATGCAGAAACCTTTCCACGAGCACCCAGGGATGTGCACCCAGCACCACGTGCACGCACACGCAGCTAGAGAAAAGCACCTACCTTTTCACACACTGATGCCTAAGCAAACGCGTGGCCACACACACGCACACATCCGCAAGCGCGCCTACTCCCATCTATTGAGGGAAAGACGGACGAGCTCTTTGGTTGCTCTTCACAGGCTTGTCCCTGATCTATAGCTGAGGGCAAACACTTGTGTGCTTGTGGGAGAGCCTGTGTCTTTCCTGGAAGCGTTTGGGAGTTTTGCTCAGACGCGTGTTTCCTCAAGTTCAAGAATCAAGATCTAGGATACCTGCAGACAGGTGCCTGTTTGTGTGGAGACAGTCTGTTTGAAACTGTGTTCCTCAGCGCCCGCTCTTTCTCCCCGTCGCTCCACACGCCTGGGAGTCCCTTTCTTTCTCTCCACAAGCACGTGTGTTGACTTCGTCGCACATGTGCATCTGCACAAGCGTTGAGCTCAGCAGAGCGTGTCTCTTGACACTTGATGTGCGTTGGCTGTGTCTGCCTGCTCCAGTGAAGAGAGAAACGGGAAATCATCTTGGTAGAGGCAACAAAGCAAAGGCGAGGCAGGATTGACATCTGCTCAACAGAGACGGATTCCCTGCGCTGACACAGTTCACAGTTACACGAGAAGCAATCTGAGCGGTCCGTCGACCGGAGACGTGTTTCCCAAGAGGTCGTTTAGCGAGTGAACAGCAGTGTGCGCGACTTTCAGGAGTGTGCCTGGAAAGTGCCAGAATCACCAGGAGCATCTGTGCAAAAGCTGCTGCCTCTGTGACCGCATTGAGGCACGTTCGCGTGTCTGCGAGTATATAGACGGCTCTTTCGCGTTCACTCCGAGGGAAACGGTCCGCTATTGCTTCTGTGCGCACAGACGCGATTCCCTTGTCTCTTGCGAACACAGGGAACTCTGTGCATCCAAATCTACAGGCTAAGGACGCGTCTGCATATGTTTTGGTGAACAATCGAGTGTGCGTGTTCTGACAGCTGCCTCTATGCAGACGTCTCCACAGAGCCACTTCTGAATGCCCCGCAGCCCAGGACTGAATGGATACACTAACAAGTGCACCGGTGTGAGCAACCACATATGCAGAAGGACGTCTTTCATCTCACAGAAGCGCGAACGTCTTGGCGTTCAAGCACATGGCAGAAACAAGGTGTGAACAGATGAGCTGCTGCTATTTTCTCCGTTCGGCATGCTTCGTTGTAGCTCTCTTGCCGGTCGCCGGCTTAGCGGCTTGCTTTGCGCGACTAGCTCTGGGGAGAGAAGGAGATAGCGCCGGAAACCTCGCCTTTTGCCTTCTTCGGCGCTGGAACCTGGTTGCTGCGCCTTCTCTTTGTCCATGTGCACACACACGATTCCTCAGCGAAAACCATGCAGAAACCTTTCCACGAGCACCCAGGGATGTGCACCCAGCACCACGTGCACGCACACGCAGCTAGAGAAAAGCACCTACCTTTTCACACACTGATGCCTAAGCAAACGCGTGGCCACACACACGCACACATCCGCAAGCGCGCCTACTCCCATCTATTGAGGGAAAGACGGACGAGCTCTTTGGTTGCTCTTCACAGGCTTGTCCCTGATCTATAGCTGAGGGCAAACACTTGTGTGCTTGTGGGAGAGCCTGTGTCTTTCCTGGAAGCGTTTGGGAGTTTTGCTCAGACGCGTGTTTCCTCAAGTTCAAGAATCAAGATCTAGGATACCTGCAGACAGGTGCCTGTTTGTGTGGAGACAGTCTGTTTGAAACTGTGTTCCTCAGCGCCCGCTCTTTCTCCCCGTCGCTCCACACGCCTGGGAGTCCCTTTCTTTCTCTCCACAAGCACGTGTGTTGACTTCGTCGCACATGTGCATCTGCACAAGCGTTGAGCTCAGCAGAGCGTGTCTCTTGACACTTGATGTGCGTTGGCTGTGTCTGCCTGCTCCAGTGAAGAGAGAAACGGGAAATCATCTTGGTAGAGGCAACAAAGCAAAGGCGAGGCAGGATTGACATCTGCTCAACAGAGACGGATTCCCTGCGCTGACACAGTTCACAGTTACACGAGAAGCAATCTGAGCGGTCCGTCGACCGGAGACGTGTTTCCCAAGAGGTCGTTTAGCGAGTGAACAGCAGTGTGCGCGACTTTCAGGAGTGTGCCTGGAAAGTGCCAGAATCACCAGGAGCATCTGTGCAAAAGCTGCTGCCTCTGTGACCGCATTGAGGCACGTTCGCGTGTCTGCGAGTATATAGACGGCTCTTTCGCGTTCACTCCGAGGGAAACGGTCCGCTATTGCTTCTGTGCGCACAGACGCGATTCCCTTGTCTCTTGCGAACACAGGGAACTCTGTGCATCCAAATCTACAGGCTAAGGACGCGTCTGCATATGTTTTGGTGAACAATCGAGTGTGCGTGTTCTGACAGCTGCCTCTATGCAGACGTCTCCACAGAGCCACTTCTGAATGCCCCGCAGCCCAGGACTGAATGGATACACTAACAAGTGCACCGGTGTGAGCAACCACATATGCAGAAGGACGTCTTTCATCTCACAGAAGCGCGAACGTCTTGGCGTTCAAGCACATGGCAGAAACAAGGTGTGAACAGATGAGCTGCTGCTATTTTCTCCGTTCGGCATGCTTCGTTGTAGCTCTCTTGCCGGTCGCCGGCTTAGCGGCTTGCTTTGCGCGACTAGCTCTGGGGAGAGAAGGAGATAGCGCCGGAAACCTCGCCTTTTGCCTTCTTCGGCGCTGGAACCTGGTTGCTGCGCCTTCTCTTTGTCCATGTGCACACACACGATTCCTCAGCGAAAACCATGCAGAAACCTTTCCACGAGCACCCAGGGATGTGCACCCAGCACCACGTGCACGCACACGCAGCTAGAGAAAAGCACCTACCTTTTCACACACTGATGCCTAAGCAAACGCGTGGCCACACACACGCACACATCCGCAAGCGCGCCTACTCCCATCTATTGAGGGAAAGACGGACGAGCTCTTTGGTTGCTCTTCACAGGCTTGTCCCTGATCTATAGCTGAGGGCAAACACTTGTGTGCTTGTGGGAGAGCCTGTGTCTTTCCTGGAAGCGTTTGGGAGTTTTGCTCAGACGCGTGTTTCCTCAAGTTCAAGAATCAAGATCTAGGATACCTGCAGACAGGTGCCTGTTTGTGTGGAGACAGTCTGTTTGAAACTGTGTTCCTCAGCGCCCGCTCTTTCTCCCCGTCGCTCCACACGCCTGGGAGTCCCTTTCTTTCTCTCCACAAGCACGTGTGTTGACTTCGTCGCACATGTGCATCTGCACATGCGTTGAGCTCAGCAGAGCGTGTCTCTTGACACTTGATGTGCGTTGGCTGTGTCTGCCTGCTCCAGTGAAGAGAGAAACGGGAAATCATCTTGGTAGAGGCAACAAAGCAAAGGCGAGGCAGGATTGACATCTGCTCAACAGAGACGGATTCCCTGCGCTGACACAGTTCACAGTTACACGAGAAGCAATCTGAGCGGTCCGTCGACCGGAGACGTGTTTCCCAAGAGGTCGTTTAGCGAGTGAACAGCAGTGTGCGCGACTTTCAGGAGTGTGCCTGGAAAGTGCCAGAATCACCAGGAGCATCTGTGCAAAAGCTGCTGCCTCTGTGACCGCATTGAGGCACGTTCGCGTGTCTGCGAGTATATAGACGGCTCTTTCGCGTTCACTCCGAGGGAAACGGTCCGCTATTGCTTCTGTGCGCACAGACGCGATTCCCTTGTCTCTTGCGAACACAGGGAACTCTGTGCATCCAAATCTACAGGCTAAGGACGCGTCTGCATATGTTTTGGTGAACAATCGAGTGTGCGTGTTCTGACAGCTGCCTCTATGCAGACGTCTCCACAGAGCCACTTCTGAATGCCCCGCAGCCCAGGACTGAATGGATACACTAACAAGTGCACCGGTGTGAGCAACCACATATGCAGAAGGACGTCTTTCATCTCACAGAAGCGCGAACGTCTTGGCGTTCAAGCACATGGCAGAAACAAGGTGTGAACAGATGAGCTGCTGCTATTTTCTCCGTTCGGCATGCTTCGTTGTAGCTCTCTTGCCGGTCGCCGGCTTAGCGGCTTGCTTTGCGCGACTAGCTCTGGGGAGAGAAGGAGATAGCGCCGGAAACCTCGCCTTTTGCCTTCTTCGGCGCTGGAACCTGGTTGCTGCGCCTTCTCTTTGTCCATGTGCACACACACGATTCCTCAGCGAAAACCATGCAGAAACCTTTCCACGAGCACCCAGGGATGTGCACCCAGCACCACGTGCACGCACACGCAGCTAGAGAAAAGCACCTACCTTTTCACACACTGATGCCTAAGCAAACGCGTGGCCACACACACGCACACATCCGCAAGCGCGCCTACTCCCATCTACTGAGAGAAAGACGGACGAGCTCTTTGGTTGCTCTTCACAGGCTTGTCCCTGATCTATAGCTGAGGGCAAACACTTGTGTGCTTGTGGGAGAGCCTGTGTCTTTCCTGGAAGCGTTTGGGAGTTTTGCTCAGACGCGTGTTTCCTCAAGTTCAAGAATCAAGATCTAGGATACCTGCAGACAGGTGCCTGTTTGTGTGGAGACAGTCTGTTTGAAACTGTGCTCCTCAGCGCCCGCTCTTTCTCCCCGTCGCTCCACACGCCTGGGAGTCCCTTTCTTTCTCTCCACAAGCACGTGTGTTGACTTCGTCGCACATGTGCATCTGCACAAGCGTTGAGCTCAGCAGAGCGTGTCTCTTGACACTTGATGTGCGTTGGCTGTGTCTGCCTGCTCCAGTGAAGAGAGAAACGGGAAATCATCTTGGTAGAGGCAACAAAGCAAAAGCGAGGCAGGATTGACATCTGCTCAACAGAGACGGATTCCCTGCGCTGACACAGTTCACAGTTACACGAGAAGCAATCTGAGCGGTCCGTCGACCGGAGACGTGTTTCCCAAGAGGTCGTTTAGCGAGTGAACAGCAGTGTGCGCGACTTTCAGGAGTGTGCCTGGAAAGTGCCAGAATCACCAGGAGCATCTGTGCAAAAGCTGCTGCCTCTGTGACCGCATTGAGGCACGTTCGCGTGTCTGCGAGTATATAGACGGCTCTTTCGCGTTCACTCCGAGGGAAACGGTCCGCTATTGCTTCTGTGCGCACAGACGCGATTCCCTTGTCTCTTGCGAACACAGGGAACTCTGTGCATCCAAATCTACAGGCTAAGGACGCGTCTGCATATGTTTTGGTGAACAATCGAGTGTGCGTGTTCTGACAGCTGCCTCTATGCAGACGTCTCCACAGAGCCACTTCTGAATGCCCCGCAGCCCAGGACTGAATGGATACACTAACAAGTGCACCGGTGTGAGCAACCACATATGCAGAAGGACGTCTTTCATCTCACAGAAGCGCGAACGTCTTGGCGTTCAAGCACATGGCAGAAACAAGGTGTGAACAGATGAGCTGCTGCTATTTTCTCCGTTCGGCATGCTTCGTTGTAGCTCTCTTGCCGGTCGCCGGCTTAGCGGCTTGCTTTGCGCGACTAGCTCTGGGGAGAGAAGGAGATAGCGCCGGAAACCTCGCCTTTTGCCTTCTTCGGCGCTGGAACCTGGTTGCTGCGCCTTCTCTTTGTCCATGTGCACACACACGATTCCTCAGCGAAAACCATGCAGAAACCTTTCCACGAGCACCCAGGGATGTGCACCCAGCACCACGTGCACGCACACGCAGCTAGAGAAAAGCACCTACCTTTTCACACACTGATGCCTAAGCAAACGCGTGGCCACACACACGCACACATCCGCAAGCGCGCCTACTCCCATCTATTGAGGGAAAGACGGACGAGCTCTTTGGTTGCTCTTCACAGGCTTGTCCCTGATCTATAGCTGAGGGCAAACACTTGTGTGCTTGTGGGAGAGCCTGTGTCTTTCCTGGAAGCGTTTGGGAGTTTTGCTCAGACGCGTGTTTCCTCAAGTTCAAGAATCAAGATCTAGGATACCTGCAGACAGGTGCCTGTTTGTGTGGAGACAGTCTGTTTGAAACTGTGTTCCTCAGCGCCCGCTCTTTCTCCCCGTCGCTCCACACGCCTGGGAGTCCCTTTCTTTCTCTCCACAAGCACGTGTGTTGACTTCGTCGCACATGTGCATCTGCACAAGCGTTGAGCTCAGCAGAGCGTGTCTCTTGACACTTGATGTGCGTTGGCTGTGTCTGCCTGCTCCAGTGAAGAGAGAAACGGGAAATCATCTTGGTAGAGGCAACAAAGCAAAAGCGAGGCAGGATTGACATCTGCTCAACAGAGACGGATTCCCTGCGCTGACACAGTTCACAGTTACACGAGAAGCAATCTGAGCGGTCCGTCGACCGGAGACGTGTTTCCCAAGAGGTCGTTTAGCGAGTGAACAGCAGTGTGCGCGACTTTCAGGAGTGTGCCTGGAAAGTGCCAGAATCACCAGGAGCATCTGTGCAAAAGCTGCTGCCTCTGTGACCGCATTGAGGCACGTTCGCGTGTCTGCGAGTATATAGACGGCTCTTTCGCGTTCACTCCGAGGGAAACGGTCCGCTATTGCTTCTGTGCGCACAGACGCGATTCCCTTGTCTCTTGCGAACACAGGGAACTCTGTGCATCCAAATCTACAGGCTAAGGACGCGTCTGCATATGTTTTGGTGAACAATCGAGTGTGCGTGTTCTGACAGCTGCCTCTATGCAGACGTCTCCACAGAGCCACTTCTGAATGCCCCGCAGCCCAGGACTGAATGGATACACTAACAAGTGCACCGGTGTGAGCAACCACATATGCAGAAGGACGTCTTTCATCTCACAGAAGCGCGAACGTCTTGGCGTTCAAGCACATGGCAGAAACAAGGTGTGAACAGATGAGCTGCTGCTATTTTCTCCGTTCGGCATGCTTCGTTGTAGCTCTCTTGCCGGTCGCCGGCTTAGCGGCTTGCTTTGCGCGACTAGCTCTGGGGAGAGAAGGAGATAGCGCCGGAAACCTCGCCTTTTGCCTTCTTCGGCGCTGGAACCTGGTTGCTGCGCCTTCTCTTTGTCCATGTGCACACACACGATTCCTCAGCGAAAACCATGCAGAAACCTTTCCACGAGCACCCAGGGATGTGCACCCAGCACCACGTGCACGCACACGCAGCTAGAGAAAAGCACCTACCTTTTCACACACTGATGCCTAAGCAAACGCGTGGCCACACACACGCACACATCCGCAAGCGCGCCTACTCCCATCTATTGAGGGAAAGACGGACGAGCTCTTTGGTTGCTCTTCACAGGCTTGTCCCTGATCTATAGCTGAGGGCAAACACTTGTGTGCTTGTGGGAGAGCCTGTGTCTTTCCTGGAAGCGTTTGGGAGTTTTGCTCAGACGCGTGTTTCCTCAAGTTCAAGAATCAAGATCTAGGATACCTGCAGACAGGTGCCTGTTTGTGTGGAGACAGTCTGTTTGAAACTGTGTTCCTCAGCGCCCGCTCTTTCTCCCCGTCGCTCCACACGCCTGGGAGTCCCTTTCTTTCTCTCCACAAGCACGTGTGTTGACTTCGTCGCACATGTGCATCTGCACAAGCGTTGAGCTCAGCAGAGCGTGTCTCTTGACACTTGATGTGCGTTGGCTGTGTCTGCCTGCTCCAGTGAAGAGAGAAACGGGAAATCATCTTGGTAGAGGCAACAAAGCAAAGGCGAGGCAGGATTGACATCTGCTCAACAGAGACGGATTCCCTGCGCTGACACAGTTCACAGTTACACGAGAAGCAATCTGAGCGGTCCGTCGACCGGAGACGTGTTTCCCAAGAGGTCGTTTAGCGAGTGAACAGCAGTGTGCGCGACTTTCAGGAGTGTGCCTGGAAAGTGCCAGAATCACCAGGAGCATCTGTGCAAAAGCTGCTGCCTCTGTGACCGCATTGAGGCACGTTCGCGTGTCTGCGAGTATATAGACGGCTCTTTCGCGTTCACTCCGAGGGAAACGGTCCGCTATTGCTTCTGTGCGCACAGACGCGATTCCCTTGTCTCTTGCGAACACAGGGAACTCTGTGCATCCAAATCTACAGGCTAAGGACGCGTCTGCATATGTTTTGGTGAACAATCGAGTGTGCGTGTTCTGACAGCTGCCTCTATGCAGACGTCTCCACAGAGCCACTTCTGAATGCCCCGCAGCCCAGGACTGAATGGATACACTAACAAGTGCACCGGTGTGAGCAACCACATATGCAGAAGGACGTCTTTCATCTCACAGAAGCGCGAACGTCTTGGCGTTCAAGCACATGGCAGAAACAAGGTGTGAACAGATGAGCTGCTGCTATTTTCTCCGTTCGGCATGCTTCGTTGTAGCTCTCTTGCCGGTCGCCGGCTTAGCGGCTTGCTTTGCGCGACTAGCTCTGGGGAGAGAAGGAGATAGCGCCGGAAACCTCGCCTTTTGCCTTCTTCGGCGCTGGAACCTGGTTGCTGCGCCTTCTCTTTGTCCATGTGCACACACACGATTCCTCAGCGAAAACCATGCAGAAACCTTTCCACGAGCACCCAGGGATGTGCACCCAGCACCACGTGCACGCACACGCAGCTAGAGAAAAGCACCTACCTTTTCACACACTGATGCCTAAGCAAACGCGTGGCCACACACACGCACACATCCGCAAGCGCGCCTACTCCCATCTATTGAGGGAAAGACGGACGAGCTCTTTGGTTGCTCTTCACAGGCTTGTCCCTGATCTATAGCTGAGGGCAAACACTTGTGTGCTTGTGGGAGAGCCTGTGTCTTTCCTGGAAGCGTTTGGGAGTTTTGCTCAGACGCGTGTTTCCTCAAGTTCAAGAATCAAGATCTAGGATACCTGCAGACAGGTGCCTGTTTGTGTGGAGACAGTCTGTTTGAAACTGTGTTCCTCAGCGCCCGCTCTTTCTCCCCGTCGCTCCACACGCCTGGGAGTCCCTTTCTTTCTCTCCACAAGCACGTGTGTTGACTTCGTCGCACATGTGCATCTGCACAAGCGTTGAGCTCAGCAGAGCGTGTCTCTTGACACTTGATGTGCGTTGGCTGTGTCTGCCTGCTCCAGTGAAGAGAGAAACGGGAAATCATCTTGGTAGAGGCAACAAAGCAAAAGCGAGGCAGGATTGACATCTGCTCAACAGAGACGGATTCCCTGCGCTGACACAGTTCACAGTTACACGAGAAGCAATCTGAGCGGTCCGTCGACCGGAGACGTGTTTCCCAAGAGGTCGTTTAGCGAGTGAACAGCAGTGTGCGCGACTTTCAGGAGTGTGCCTGGAAAGTGCCAGAATCACCAGGAGCATCTGTGCAAAAGCTGCTGCCTCTGTGACCGCATTGAGGCACGTTCGCGTGTCTGCGAGTATATAGACGGCTCTTTCGCGTTCACTCCGAGGGAAACGGTCCGCTATTGCTTCTGTGCGCACAGACGCGATTCCCTTGTCTCTTGCGAACACAGGGAACTCTGTGCATCCAAATCTACAGGCTAAGGACGCGTCTGCATATGTTTTGGTGAACAATCGAGTGTGCGTGTTCTGACAGCTGCCTCTATGCAGACGTCTCCACAGAGCCACTTCTGAATGCCCCGCAGCCCAGGACTGAATGGATACACTAACAAGTGCACCGGTGTGAGCAACCACATATGCAGAAGGACGTCTTTCATCTCACAGAAGCGCGAACGTCTTGGCGTTCAAGCACATGGCAGAAACAAGGTGTGAACAGATGAGCTGCTGCTATTTTCTCCGTTCGGCATGCTTCGTTGTAGCTCTCTTGCCGGTCGCCGGCTTAGCGGCTTGCTTTGCGCGACTAGCTCTGGGGAGAGAAGGAGATAGCGCCGGAAACCTCGCCTTTTGCCTTCTTCGGCGCTGGAACCTGGTTGCTGCGCCTTCTCTTTGTCCATGTGCACACACACGATTCCTCAGCGAAAACCATGCAGAAACCTTTCCACGAGCACCCAGGGATGTGCACCCAGCACCACGTGCACGCACACGCAGCTAGAGAAAAGCACCTACCTTTTCACACACTGATGCCTAAGCAAACGCGTGGCCACACACACGCACACATCCGCAAGCGCGCCTACTCCCATCTATTGAGGGAAAGACGGACGAGCTCTTTGGTTGCTCTTCACAGGCTTGTCCCTGATCTATAGCTGAGGGCAAACACTTGTGTGCTTGTGGGAGAGCCTGTGTCTTTCCTGGAAGCGTTTGGGAGTTTTGCTCAGACGCGTGTTTCCTCAAGTTCAAGAATCAAGATCTAGGATACCTGCAGACAGGTGCCTGTTTGTGTGGAGACAGTCTGTTTGAAACTGTGTTCCTCAGCGCCCGCTCTTTCTCCCCGTCGCTCCACACGCCTGGGAGTCCCTTTCTTTCTCTCCACAAGCACGTGTGTTGACTTCGTCGCACATGTGCATCTGCACAAGCGTTGAGCTCAGCAGAGCGTGTCTCTTGACACTTGATGTGCGTTGGCTGTGTCTGCCTGCTCCAGTGAAGAGAGAAACGGGAAATCATCTTGGTAGAGGCAACAAAGCAAAGGCGAGGCAGGATTGACATCTGCTCAACAGAGACGGATTCCCTGCGCTGACACAGTTCACAGTTACACGAGAAGCAATCTGAGCGGTCCGTCGACCGGAGACGTGTTTCCCAAGAGGTCGTTTAGCGAGTGAACAGCAGTGTGCGCGACTTTCAGGAGTGTGCCTGGAAAGTGCCAGAATCACCAGGAGCATCTGTGCAAAAGCTGCTGCCTCTGTGACCGCATTGAGGCACGTTCGCGTGTCTGCGAGTATATAGACGGCTCTTTCGCGTTCACTCCGAGGGAAACGGTCCGCTATTGCTTCTGTGCGCACAGACGCGATTCCCTTGTCTCTTGCGAACACAGGGAACTCTGTGCATCCAAATCTACAGGCTAAGGACGCGTCTGCATATGTTTTGGTGAACAATCGAGTGTGCGTGTTCTGACAGCTGCCTCTATGCAGACGTCTCCACAGAGCCACTTCTGAATGCCCCGCAGCCCAGGACTGAATGGATACACTAACAAGTGCACCGGTGTGAGCAACCACATATGCAGAAGGACGTCTTTCATCTCACAGAAGCGCGAACGTCTTGGCGTTCAAGCACATGGCAGAAACAAGGTGTGAACAGATGAGCTGCTGCTATTTTCTCCGTTCGGCATGCTTCGTTGTAGCTCTCTTGCCGGTCGCCGGCTTAGCGGCTTGCTTTGCGCGACTAGCTCTGGGGAGAGAAGGAGATAGCGCCGGAAACCTCGCCTTTTGCCTTCTTCGGCGCTGGAACCTGGTTGCTGCGCCTTCTCTTTGTCCATGTGCACACACACGATTCCTCAGCGAAAACCATGCAGAAACCTTTTCCACGAGCACCCAGGGATGTGCACCCAGCACCACGTGCACGCACACGCAGCTAGAGAAAAGCACCTACCTTTTCACACACTGATGCCTAAGCAAACGCGTGGCCACACACACGCACACATCCGCAAGCGCGCCTACTCCCATCTATTGAGGGAAAGACGGACGAGCTCTTTGGTTGCTCTTCACAGGCTTGTCCCTGATCTATAGCTGAGGGCAAACACTTGTGTGCTTGTGGGAGAGCCTGTGTCTTTCCTGGAAGCGTTTGGGAGTTTTGCTCAGACGCGTGTTTCCTCAAGTTCAAGAATCAAGATCTAGGATACCTGCAGACAGGTGCCTGTTTGTGTGGAGACAGTCTGTTTGAAACTGTGTTCCTCAGCGCCCGCTCTTTCTCCCCGTCGCTCCACACGCCTGGGAGTCCCTTTCTTTCTCTCCACAAGCACGTGTGTTGACTTCGTCGCACATGTGCATCTGCACAAGCGTTGAGCTCAGCAGAGCGTGTCTCTTGACACTTGATGTGCGTTGGCTGTGTCTGCCTGCTCCAGTGAAGAGAGAAACGGGAAATCATCTTGGTAGAGGCAACAAAGCAAAGGCGAGGCAGGATTGACATCTGCTCAACAGAGACGGATTCCCTGCGCTGACACAGTTCACAGTTACACGAGAAGCAATCTGAGCGGTCCGTCGACCGGAGACGTGTTTCCCAAGAGGTCGTTTAGCGAGTGAACAGCAGTGTGCGCGACTTTCAGGAGTGTGCCTGGAAAGTGCCAGAATCACCAGGAGCATCTGTGCAAAAGCTGCTGCCTCTGTGACCGCATTGAGGCACGTTCGCGTGTCTGCGAGTATATAGACGGCTCTTTCGCGTTCACTCCGAGGGAAACGGTCCGCTATTGCTTCTGTGCGCACAGACGCGATTCCCTTGTCTCTTGCGAACACAGGGAACTCTGTGCATCCAAATCTACAGGCTAAGGGACGCGTCTGCATATGTTTTGGTGAACAATCGAGTGTGCGTGTTCTGACAGCTGCCTCTATGCAGACGTCTCCACAGAGCCACTTCTGAATGCCCCGCAGCCCAGGACTGAATGGATACACTAACAAGTGCACCGGTGTGAGCAACCACATATGCAGAAGGACGTCTTTCATCTCACAGAAGCGCGAACGTCTTGGCGTTCAAGCACATGGCAGAAACAAGGTGTGAACAGATGAGCTGCTGCTATTTTCTCCGTTCGGCATGCTTCGTTGTAGCTCTCTTGCCGGTCGCCGGCTTAGCGGCTTGCTTTGCGCGACTAGCTCTGGGGAGAGAAGGAGATAGCGCCGGAAACCTCGCCTTTTGCCTTCTTCGGCGCTGGAACCTGGTTGCTGCGCCTTCTCTTTGTCCATGTGCACACACACGATTCCTCAGCGAAAACCATGCAGAAACCTTTCCACGAGCACCCAGGGATGTGCACCCAGCACCACGTGCACGCACACGCAGCTAGAGAAAAGCACCTACCTTTTCACACACTGATGCCTAAGCAAACGCGTGGCCACACACACGCACACATCCGCAAGCGCGCCTACTCCCATCTATTGAGGGAAAGACGGACGAGCTCTTTGGTTGCTCTTCACAGGCTTGTCCCTGATCTATAGCTGAGGGCAAACACTTGTGTGCTTGTGGGAGAGCCTGTGTCTTTCCTGGAAGCGTTTGGGAGTTTTGCTCAGACGCGTGTTTCCTCAAGTTCAAGAATCAAGATCTAGGATACCTGCAGACAGGTGCCTGTTTGTGTGGAGACAGTCTGTTTGAAACTGTGTTCCTCAGCGCCCGCTCTTTCTCCCCGTCGCTCCACACGCCTGGGAGTCCCTTTCTTTCTCTCCACAAGCACGTGTGTTGACTTCGTCGCACATGTGCATCTGCACAAGCGTTGAGCTCAGCAGAGCGTGTCTCTTGACACTTGATGTGCGTTGGCTGTGTCTGCCTGCTCCAGTGAAGAGAGAAACGGGAAATCATCTTGGTAGAGGCAACAAAGCAAAGGCGAGGCAGGATTGACATCTGCTCAACAGAGACGGATTCCCTGCGCTGACACAGTTCACAGTTACACGAGAAGCAATCTGAGCGGTCCGTCGACCGGAGACGTGTTTCCCAAGAGGTCGTTTAGCGAGTGAACAGCAGTGTGCGCGACTTTCAGGAGTGTGCCTGGAAAGTGCCAGAATCACCAGGAGCATCTGTGCAAAAGCTGCTGCCTCTGTGACCGCATTGAGGCACGTTCGCGTGTCTGCGAGTATATAGACGGCTCTTTCGCGTTCACTCCGAGGGAAACGGTCCGCTATTGCTTCTGTGCGCACAGACGCGATTCCCTTGTCTCTTGCGAACACAGGGAACTCTGTGCATCCAAATCTACAGGCTAAGGACGCGTCTGCATATGTTTTGGTGAACAATCGAGTGTGCGTGTTCTGACAGCTGCCTCTATGCAGACGTCTCCACAGAGCCACTTCTGAATGCCCCGCAGCCCAGGACTGAATGGATACACTAACAAGTGCACCGGTGTGAGCAACCACATATGCAGAAGGACGTCTTTCATCTCACAGAAGCGCGAACGTCTTGGCGTTCAAGCACATGGCAGAAACAAGGTGTGAACAGATGAGCTGCTGCTATTTTCTCCGTTCGGCATGCTTCGTTGTAGCTCTCTTGCCGGTCGCCGGCTTAGCGGCTTGCTTTGCGCGACTAGCTCTGGGGAGAGAAGGAGATAGCGCCGGAAACCTCGCCTTTTGCCTTCTTCGGCGCTGGAACCTGGTTGCTGCGCCTTCTCTTTGTCCATGTGCACACACACGATTCCTCAGCGAAAACCATGCAGAAACCTTTCCACGAGCACCCAGGGATGTGCACCCAGCACCACGTGCACGCACACGCAGCTAGAGAAAAGCACCTACCTTTTCACACACTGATGCCTAAGCAAACGCGTGGCCACACACACGCACACATCCGCAAGCGCGCCTACTCCCATCTATTGAGGGAAAGACGGACGAGCTCTTTGGTTGCTCTTCACAGGCTTGTCCCTGATCTATAGCTGAGGGCAAACACTTGTGTGCTTGTGGGAGAGCCTGTGTCTTTCCTGGAAGCGTTTGGGAGTTTTGCTCAGACGCGTGTTTCCTCAAGTTCAAGAATCAAGATCTAGATACCTGCAGACAGGTGCCTGTTTGTGTGGAGACAGTCTGTTTGAAACTGTGCTCCTCAGCGCCCGCTCTTTCTCCCCGTCGCTCCACACGCCTGGGAGTCCCTTTCTTTCTCTCCACAAGCACGTGTGTTGACTTCGTCGCACATGTGCATCTGCACAAGCGTTGAGCTCAGCAGAGCGTGTCTCTTGACACTTGATGTGCGTTGGCTGTGTCTGCCTGCTCCAGTGAAGAGAGAAACGGGAAATCATCTTGGTAGAGGCAACAAAGCAAAGGCGAGGCAGGATTGACATCTGCTCAACAGAGACGGATTCCCTGCGCTGACACAGTTCACAGTTACACGAGAAGCAATCTGAGCGGTCCGTCGACCGGAGACGTGTTTCCCAAGAGGTCGTTTAGCGAGTGAACAGCAGTGTGCGCGACTTTCAGGAGTGTGCCTGGAAAGTGCCAGAATCACCAGGAGCATCTGTGCAAAAGCTGCTGCCTCTGTGACCGCATTGAGGCACGTTCGCGTGTCTGCGAGTATATAGACGGCTCTTTCGCGTTCACTCCGAGGGAAACGGTCCGCTATTGCTTCTGTGCGCACAGACGCGATTCCCTTGTCTCTTGCGAACACAGGGAACTCTGTGCATCCAAATCTACAGGCTAAGGACGCGTCTGCATATGTTTTGGTGAACAATCGAGTGTGCGTGTTCTGACAGCTGCCTCTATGCAGACGTCTCCACAGAGCCACTTCTGAATGCCCCGCAGCCCAGGACTGAATGGATACACTAACAAGTGCACCGGTGTGAGCAACCACATATGCAGAAGGACGTCTTTCATCTCACAGAAGCGCGAACGTCTTGGCGTTCAAGCACATGGCAGAAACAAGGTGTGAACAGATGAGCTGCTGCTATTTTCTCCGTTCGGCATGCTTCGTTGTAGCTCTCTTGCCGGTCGCCGGCTTAGCGGCTTGCTTTGCGCGACTAGCTCTGGGGAGAGAAGGAGATAGCGCCGGAAACCTCGCCTTTTTGCCTTCTTCGGCGCTGGAACCTGGTTGCTGCGCCTTCTCTTTGTCCATGTGCACACACACGATTCCTCAGCGAAAACCATGCAGAAACCTTTCCACGAGCACCCAGGGATGTGCACCCAGCACCACGTGCACGCACACGCAGCTAGAGAAAAGCACCTACCTTTTCACACACTGATGCCTAAGCAAACGCGTGGCCACACACACGCACACATCCGCAAGCGCGCCTACTCCCATCTATTGAGGGAAAGACGGACGAGCTCTTTGGTTGCTCTTCACAGGCTTGTCCCTGATCTATAGCTGAGGGCAAACACTTGTGTGCTTGTGGGAGAGCCTGTGTCTTTCCTGGAAGCGTTTGGGAGTTTTGCTCAGACGCGTGTTTCCTCAAGTTCAAGAATCAAGATCTAGGATACCTGCAGACAGGTGCCTGTTTGTGTGGAGACAGTCTGTTTGAAACTGTGTTCCTCAGCGCCCGCTCTTTCTCCCCGTCGCTCCACACGCCTGGGAGTCCCTTTCTTTCTCTCCACAAGCACGTGTGTTGACTTCGTCGCACATGTGCATCTGCACAAGCGTTGAGCTCAGCAGAGCGTGTCTCTTGACACTTGATGTGCGTTGGCTGTGTCTGCCTGCTCCAGTGAAGAGAGAAACGGGAAATCATCTTGGTAGAGGCAACAAAGCAAAGGCGAGGCAGGATTGACATCTGCTCAACAGAGACGGATTCCCCTGCGCTGACACAGTTCACAGTTACACGAGAAGCAATCTGAGCGGTCCGTCGACCGGAGACGTGTTTCCCAAGAGGTCGTTTAGCGAGTGAACAGCAGTGTGCGCGACTTTCAGGAGTGTGCCTGGAAAGTGCCAGAATCACCAGGAGCATCTGTGCAAAAGCTGCTGCCTCTGTGACCGCATTGAGGCACGTTCGCGTGTCTGCGAGTATATAGACGGCTCTTTCGCGTTCACTCCGAGGGAAACGGTCCGCTATTGCTTCTGTGCGCACAGACGCGATTCCCTTGTCTCTTGCGAACACAGGGAACTCTGTGCATCCAAATCTACAGGCTAAGGACGCGTCTGCATATGTTTTGGTGAACAATCGAGTGTGCGTGTTCTGACAGCTGCCTCTATGCAGACGTCTCCACAGAGCCACTTCTGAATGCCCCGCAGGCCCAGGACTGAATGGATACACTAACAAGTGCACCGGTGTGAGCAACCACATATGCAGAAGGACGTCTTTCATCTCACAGAAGCGCGAACGTCTTGGCGTTCAAGCACATGGCAGAAACAAGGTGTGAACAGATGAGCTGCTGCTATTTTCTCCGTTCGGCATGCTTCGTTGTAGCTCTCTTGCCGGTCGCCGGCTTAGCGGCTTGCTTTGCGCGACTAGCTCTGGGAGAGAAGGAGATAGCGCCGGAAACCTCGCCTTTGCCTTCTTCGGCGCTGGAACCTGGTTGCTGCGCCTTCTCTTTGTCCATGTGCACACACAACGATTCCTCAGCGAAAACCATGCAGAAACCTTTCCACGAGCACCCAGGGATGTGCACCCAGCACCACGTGCACGCACACGCAGCTAGAGAAAAGCACCTACCTTTTCACACACTGATGCCTAAGCAAACGCGTGGCCACACACACGCACACATCCGCAAGCGCGCCTACTCCCATCTATTGAGGGAAAGACGGACGAGCTCTTTGGTTGCTCTTCACAGGCTTGTCCCTGATCTATAGCTGAGGGCAAACACTTGTGTGCTTGTGGGAGAGCCTGTGTCTTTCCTGGAAGCGTTTGGGAGTTTTGCTCAGACGCGTGTTTCCTCAAGTTCAAGAATCAAGATCTAGGATACCTGCAGACAGGTGCCTGTTTGTGTGGAGGACAGTCTGTTTGAAACTGTGCTCCTCAGCGCCCGCTCTTTCTCCCCGTCGCTCCACACGCCTGGGAGTCCCTTTCTTTCTCTCCACAAGCACGTGTGTTGACTTCGTCGCACATGTGCATCTGCACAAGCGTTGAGCTCAGCAGAGCGTGTCTCTTGACACTTGATGTGCGTTGGCTGTGTCTGCCTGCTCCAGTGAAGAGAGAAACGGGAAATCATCTTGGTAGAGGCAACAAAGCAAAAGCGAGGCAGGATTGACATCTGCTCAACAGAGACGGATTCCCTGCGCTGACACAGTTCACAGTTACACGAGAAGCAATCTGAGCGGTCCGTCGACCGGAGACGTGTTTCCCAAGAGGTCGTTTAGCGAGTGAACAGCAGTGTGCGCGACTTTCAGGAGTGTGCCTGGAAAGTGCCAGAATCACCAGGAGCATCTGTGCAAAAGCTGCTGCCTCTGTGACCGCATTGAGGCACGTTCGCGTGTCCTGCGAGTATATAGACGGCTCTTTCGCGTTCACATCCGAGGGAAACGGTCCGCTATTGCTTCTGTGCGCACAGACGCGATTCCCTTGTCTCTTGCGAACACAGGGAACTCTGTGCATCCAAATCTACAGGCTAAGGACGCGTCTGCATATGTTTTGGTGAACAATCGAGTGTGCGTGTTCTGACAGCTGCCTCTATGCAGACGTCTCCACAGAGCCACTTCTGAATGCCCCGCAGCCCAGGACTGAATGGATACACTAACAAGTGCACCGGTGTGAGCAACCACATATGCAGAAGGACGTCTTTCATCTCACAGAAGCGCGAACGTCTTGGCGTTCAAGCACATGGCAGAAACAAGGTGTGAACAGATGAGCTGCTGCTATTTTCTCCGTTCGGCATGCTTCGTTGTAGCTCTCTTGCCGGTCGCCGGCTTAGCGGCTTGCTTTGCGCGACTAGCTCTGGGGAGAGAAGGAGATAGCGCCGGAAACCTCGCCTTTTGCCTTCTTCGGCGCTGGAACCTGGTTGCTGCGCCTTCTCTTTGTCCATGTGCACACACACGATTCCTCAGCGAAAACCATGCAGAAACCTTTCCACGAGCACCCAGGGATGTGCACCCAGCACCACGTGCACGCACACAGCAGCTAGAGAAAAAGCACCTACCTTTTCACACACTGATGCCTAAGCAAACGCGTGGCCACACACAACGCACACATCCGCAAGCGCGCCTACTCCCATCTATTGAGGGAAAGACGGACGAGCTCTTTGGTTGCTCTTCACAGGCTTGTCCCTGATCTATAGCTGAGGGCAAACACTTGTGTGCTTGTGGGAGAGCCTGTGTCTTTCCTGGAAGCGTTTGGGAGTTTTGCTCAGACGCGTGTTTCCTCAAGTTCAAGAATCAAGATCTAGGATACCTGCAGACAGGTGCCTGTTTGTGTGGAGACAGTCTGTTTGAAACTGTGTTCCTCAGCGCCCGCTCTTTCTCCCCGTCGCTCCACACGCCTGGGAGTCCCTTTCTTTCTCTCCACAAGCACGTGTGTTGACTTCGTCGCACATGTGCATCTGCACAAGCGTTGAGCTCAGCAGAGCGTGTCTCTTGACACTTGATGTGCGTTGGCTGTGTCTGCCTGCTCCAGTGAAGAGAGAAACGGGAAATCATCTTGGTAGAGGCAACAAAGCAAAGGCGAGGCAGGATTGACATCTGCTCAACAGAGACGGATTCCCTGCGCTGACACAGTTCACAGTTACACGAGAAGCAATCTGAGCGGTCCGTCGACCGGAGACGTGTTTCCCAAGAGGTCGTTTAGCGAGTGAACAGCAGTGTGCGCGACTTTCAGGAGTGTGCCTGGAAAGTGCCAGAATCACCAGGAGCATCTGTGCAAAAGCTGCTGCCTCTGTGACCGCATTGAGGCACGTTCGCGTGTCTGCGAGTATATAGACGGCTCTTTCGCGTTCACTCCGAGGGAAACGGTCCGCTATTGCTTCTGTGCGCACAGACGCGATTCCCTTGTCTCTTGCGAACACAGGGAACTCTGTGCATCCAAATCTACAGGCTAAGGACGCGTCTGCATATGTTTTGGTGAACAATCGAGTGTGCGTGTTCTGACAGCTGCCTCTATGCAGACGTCTCCACAGAGCCACTTCTGAATGCCCCGCAGCCCAGGACTGAATGGATACACTAACAAGTGCACCGGTGTGAGCAACCACATATGCAGAAGGACGTCTTTCATCTCACAGAAGCGCGAACGTCTTGGCGTTCAAGCACATGGCAGAAACAAGGTGTGAACAGATGAGCTGCTGCTATTTTCTCCGTTCGGCATGCTTCGTTGTAGCTCTCTTGCCGGTCGCCGGCTTAGCGGCTTGCTTTGCGCGACTAGCTCTGGGGAGAGAAGGAGATAGCGCCGGAAACCTCGCCTTTTGCCTTCTTCGGCGCTGGAACCTGGTTGCTGCGCCTTCTCTTTGTCCATGTGCACACACACGATTCCTCAGCGAAAACCATGCAGAAACCTTTCCACGAGCACCCAGGGATGTGCACCCAGCACCACGTGCACGCACACGCAGCTAGAGAAAAGCACCTACCTTTTCACACACTGATGCCTAAGCAAACGCGTGGCCACACACACGCACACATCCGCAAGCGCGCCTACTCCCATCTACTGAGAGAAAGACGGACGAGCTCTTTGGTTGCTCTTCACAGGCTTGTCCCTGATCTATAGCTGAGGGCAAACACTTGTTGTGCTTGTGGGAGAGCCTGTGTCTTTCCTGGAAGCGTTTGGGAGTTTTGCTCAGACGCGTGTTTCCTCAAGTTCAAGAATCAAGATCTAGGATACCTGCAGACAGGTGCCTGTTTGTGTGGAGACAGTCTGTTTGAAACTGTGCTCCTCAGCGCCCGCTCTTTCTCCCCGTCGCTCCACACGCCTGGGAGTCCCTTTCTTTCTCTCCACAAGCACGTGTGTTGACTTCGTCGCACATGTGCATCTGCACAAGCGTTGAGCTCAGCAGAGCGTGTCTCTTGACACTTGATGTGCGTTGGCTGTGTCTGCCTGCTCCAGTGAAGAGAGAAACGGGAAATCATCTTGGTAGAGGCAACAAAGCAAAAGCGAGGCAGGATTGACATCTGCTCAACAGAGACGGATTCCCTGCGCTGACACAGTTCACAGTTACACGAGAAGCAATCTGAGCGGTCCGTCGACCGGAGACGTGTTTCCCAAGAGGTCGTTTAGCGAGTGAACAGCAGTGTGCGCGACTTTCAGGAGTGTGCCTGGAAAGTGCCAGAATCACCAGGAGCATCTGTGCAAAAGCTGCTGCCTCTGTGACCGCATTGAGGCACGTTCGCGTGTCTGCGAGTATATAGACGGCTCTTTCGCGTTCACTCCGAGGGAAACGGTCCGCTATTGCTTCTGTGCGCACAGACGCGATTCCCTTGTCTCTTGCGAACACAGGGAACTCTGTGCATCCAAATCTACAGGCTAAGGACGCGTCTGCATATGTTTTGGTGAACAATCGAGTGTGCGTGTTCTGACAGCTGCCTCTATGCAGACGTCTCCACAGAGCCACTTCTGAATGCCCCGCAGCCCAGGACTGAATGGATACACTAACAAGTGCACCGGTGTGAGCAACCACATATGCAGAAGGACGTCTTTCATCTCACAGAAGCGCGAACGTCTTGGCGTTCAAGCACATGGCAGAAACAAGGTGTGAACAGATGAGCTGCTGCTATTTTCTCCGTTCGGCATGCTTCGTTGTAGCTCTCTTGCCGGTCGCCGCTTAGCGGCTTGCTTTGCGCGACTAGCTCTGGGGAGAGAAGGAGATAGCGCCGGAAACCTCGCCTTTTGCCTTCTTCGGCGCTGGAACCTGGTTGCTGCGCCTTCTCTTTGTCCATGTGCACACACACGATTCCTCAGCGAAAACCATGCAGAAACCTTTCCACGAGCACCCAGGGATGTGCACCCAGCACCACGTGCACGCACACGCAGCTAGAGAAAAGCACCTACCTTTTCACACACTGATGCCTAAGCAAACGCGTGGCCACACACACGCACACATCCGCAAGCGCGCCTACTCCCATCTATTGAGGGAAAGACGGACGAGCTCTTTGGTTGCTCTTCACAGGCTTGTCCCTGATCTATAGCTGAGGGCAAACACTTGTGTGCTTGTGGGAGAGCCTGTGTCTTTCCTGGAAGCGTTTGGGAGTTTTGCTCAGACGCGTGTTTCCTCAAGTTCAAGAATCAAGATCTAGGATACCTGCAGACAGGTGCCTGTTTGTGTGGAGACAGTCTGTTTGAAACTGTGTTCCTCAGCGCCCGCTCTTTCTCCCCGTCGCTCCACACGCCTGGGAGTCCCTTTCTTTCTCTCCACAAGCACGTGTGTTGACTTCGTCGCACATGTGCATCTGCACAAGCGTTGAGCTCAGCAGAGCGTGTCTCTTGACACTTGATGTGCGTTGGCTGTGTCTGCCTGCTCCAGTGAAGAGAGAAACGGGAAATCATCTTGGTAGAGGCAACAAAGCAAAAGCGAGGCAGGATTGACATCTGCTCAACAGAGACGGATTCCCTGCGCTGACACAGTTCACAGTTACACGAGAAGCAATCTGAGCGGGTCCGTCGACCGGAGACGTGTTTCCCAAGAGGTCGTTTAGCGAGTGAACAGCAGTGTGCGCGACTTTCAGGAGTGTGCCTGGAAAGTGCCAGAATCACCAGGAGCATCTGTGCAAAAGCTGCTGCCTCTGTGACCGCATTGAGGCACGTTCGCGTGTCTGCGAGTATATAGACGGCTCTTTCCGCGTTCACTCCGAGGGAAACGGTCCGCTATTGCTTCTGTGCGCACAGACGCGATTCCCTTGTCTCTTGCGAACACAGGGAACTCTGTGCATCCAAATCTACAGGCTAAGGACGCGTCTGCATATGTTTTGGTGAACAATCGAGTGTGCGTGTTCTGACAGCTGCCTCTATGCAGACGTCTCCACAGAGCCACTTCTGAATGCCCCGCAGCCCAGGACTGAATGGATACACTAACAAGTGCACCGGTGTGAGCAACCACATATGCAGAAGGACGTCTTTCATCTCACAGAAGCGCGAACGTCTTGGCGTTCAAGCACATGGCAGAAACAAGGTGTGAACAGATGAGCTGCTGCTATTTTCTCCGTTCGGCATGCTTCGTTGTAGCTCTCTTGCCGGTCGCCGGCTTAGCGGCTTGCTTTGCGCGACTAGCTCTGGGAGAGAAGGAGATAGCGCCGGAAACCTCGCCTTTTGCCTTCTTCGGCGCTGGAACCTGGTTGCTGCGCCTTCTCTTTGTCCATGTGCACACACACGATTCCTCAGCGAAAACCATGCAGAAACCTTTCCACGAGCACCCAGGGATGTGCACCCAGCACCACGTGCACGCACACGCAGCTAGAGAAAAGCACCTACCTTTTCACACACTGATGCCTAAGCAAACGCGTGGCCACACACACGCACACATCCGCAAGCGCGCCTACTCCCATCTATTGAGGGAAAGACGGACGAGCTCTTTGGTTGCTCTTCACAGGCTTGTCCCTGATCTATAGCTGAGGGCAAACACTTGTGTGCTTGTGGGAGAGCCTGTGTCTTTCCTGGAAGCGTTTGGGAGTTTTGCTCAGACGCGTGTTTCCTCAAGTTCAAGAATCAAGATCTAGGATACCTGCAGACAGGTGCCTGTTTGTGTGGAGACAGTCTGTTTGAAACTGTGTTCCTCAGCGCCCGCTCTA
>NW_027288695.1:0-72176 GCF_037038585.1 Patagioenas fasciata | reverse complement strand
CACTGATGCCTAAGCAAACGCGTGGCCACACACACGCACACATCCGCAAGCGCGCCTACTCCCATCTATTGAGGGAAAGACGGACGAGCAACGTCCTGACAGGCTTGAGGGGAAAAACGTCCGTTGACGGTTGGCGTACTGCACGCCCGCCTACGGGGCTGCAGGGGAATCCACATTTGGAAGGTACCTGAAGATGTGTGCCTGTTCTTGGAGCTCCGCTAGTAGGGTAGCAAAGACACTCGTAGGCAGTACTGAATGCTGCTCCGTGCTACTTCTCCTCCGCTGGCAAATGCTTCACAGTCGCCCTAGGAAAGACGTTTAACAATCGATCTCCAAGAGGAACGAAACACATGATGCCATAAGGCGAAAGAATAGCAGGGCATCTCTTCACAGGCTTGTCCCTGATCTATAGCTGAGGGCAAACACTTGTGTGCTTGTGGGAGAGCCTGTGTCTTTCCTGGAAGCGTTTGGGAGTTTTGCTCAGACGCGTGTTTCCTCAAGTTCAAGAATCAAGATCTAGGATACCTGCAGACAGGTGCCTGTTTGTGTGGAGACAGTCTGTTTGAAACTGTGTTCCTCAGCGCCCGCTCTTTCTCCCCGTCGCTCCACACGCCTGGGAGTCCCTTTCTTTCTCTCCACAAGCACGTGTGTTGACTTCGTCGCACATGTGCATCTGCACAAGCGTTGAGCTCAGCAGAGCGTGTCTCTTGACACTTGATGTGCGTTGGCTGTGTCTGCCTGCTCCAGTGAAGAGAGAAACGGGAAATCATCTTGGTAGAGGCAACAAAGCAAAAGCGAGGCAGGATTGACATCTGCTCAACAGAGACGGATTCCCTGCGCTGACACAGTTCACAGTTACACGAGAAGCAATCTGAGCGGTCCGTCGACCGGAGACGTGTTTCCCAAGAGGTCGTTTAGCGAGTGAACAGCAGTGTGCGCGACTTTCAGGAGTGTGCCTGGAAAGTGCCAGAATCACCAGGAGCATCTGTGCAAAAGCTGCTGCCTCTGTGACCGCATTGAGGCACGTTCGCGTGTCTGCGAGTATATAGACGGCTCTTTCGCGTTCACTCCGAGGGAAACGGTCCGCTATTGCTTCTGTGCGCACAGACGCGATTCCCTTGTCTCTTGCGAACACAGGGAACTCTGTGCATCCAAATCTACAGGCTAAGGACGCGTCTGCATATGTTTTGGTGAACAATCGAGTGTGCGTGTTCTGACAGCTGCCTCTATGCAGACGTCTCCACAGAGCCACTTCTGAATGCCCCGCAGCCCAGGACTGAATGGATACACTAACAAGTGCACCGGTGTGAGCAACCACATATGCAGAAGGACGTCTTTCATCTCACAGAAGCGCGAACGTCTTGGCGTTCAAGCACATGGCAGAAACAAGGTGTGAACAGATGAGCTGCTGCTATTTTCTCCGTTCGGCATGCTTCGTTGTAGCTCTCTTGCCGGTCGCCGGCTTAGCGGCTTGCTTTGCGCGACTAGCTCTGGGGAGAGAAGGAGATAGCGCCGGAAACCTCGCCTTTTGCCTTCTTCGGCGCTGGAACCTGGTTGCTGCGCCTTCTCTTTGTCCATGTGCACACACACGATTCCTCAGCGAAAACCATGCAGAAACCTTTCCACGAGCACCCAGGGATGTGCACCCAGCACCACGTGCACGCACACGCAGCTAGAGAAAAGCACCTACCTTTTCACACACTGATGCCTAAGCAAACGCGTGGCCACACACACGCACACATCCGCAAGCGCGCCTACTCCCATCTATTGAGGGAAAGACGGACGAGCTCTTTGGTTGCTCTTCACAGGCTTGTCCCTGATCTATAGCTGAGGGCAAACACTTGTGTGCTTGTGGGAGAGCCTGTGTCTTTCCTGGAAGCGTTTGGGAGTTTTGCTCAGACGCGTGTTTCCTCAAGTTCAAGAATCAAGATCTAGGATACCTGCAGACAGGTGCCTGTTTGTGTGGAGACAGTCTGTTTGAAACTGTGTTCCTCAGCGCCCGCTCTTTCTCCCCGTCGCTCCACACGCCTGGGAGTCCCTTTCTTTCTCTCCACAAGCACGTGTGTTGACTTCGTCGCACATGTGCATCTGCACAAGCGTTGAGCTCAGCAGAGCGTGTCTCTTGACACTTGATGTGCGTTGGCTGTGTCTGCCTGCTCCAGTGAAGAGAGAAACGGGAAATCATCTTGGTAGAGGCAACAAAGCAAAAGCGAGGCAGGATTGACATCTGCTCAACAGAGACGGATTCCCTGCGCTGACACAGTTCACAGTTACACGAGAAGCAATCTGAGCGGTCCGTCGACCGGAGACGTGTTTCCCAAGAGGTCGTTTAGCGAGTGAACAGCAGTGTGCGCGACTTTCAGGAGTGTGCCTGGAAAGTGCCAGAATCACCAGGAGCATCTGTGCAAAAGCTGCTGCCTCTGTGACCGCATTGAGGCACGTTCGCGTGTCTGCGAGTATATAGACGGCTCTTTCGCGTTCACTCCGAGGGAAACGGTCCGCTATTGCTTCTGTGCGCACAGACGCGATTCCCTTGTCTCTTGCGAACACAGGGAACTCTGTGCATCCAAATCTACAGGCTAAGGACGCGTCTGCATATGTTTTGGTGAACAATCGAGTGTGCGTGTTCTGACAGCTGCCTCTATGCAGACGTCTCCACAGAGCCACTTCTGAATGCCCCGCAGCCCAGGACTGAATGGATACACTAACAAGTGCACCGGTGTGAGCAACCACATATGCAGAAGGACGTCTTTCATCTCACAGAAGCGCGAACGTCTTGGCGTTCAAGCACATGGCAGAAACAAGGTGTGAACAGATGAGCTGCTGCTATTTTCTCCGTTCGGCATGCTTCGTTGTAGCTCTCTTGCCGGTCGCCGGCTTAGCGGCTTGCTTTGCGCGACTAGCTCTGGGGAGAGAAGGAGATAGCGCCGGAAACCTCGCCTTTTGCCTTCTTCGGCGCTGGAACCTGGTTGCTGCGCCTTCTCTTTGTCCATGTGCACACACACGATTCCTCAGCGAAAACCATGCAGAAACCTTTCCACGAGCACCCAGGGATGTGCACCCAGCACCACGTGCACGCACACGCAGCTAGAGAAAAGCACCTAACTTTTCACACACTGAAGCCTAAGCAAACGCGTGGCCACACACACGCACACATCCGCAAGCGCGCCTACTCCCATCTATTGAGGGAAAGACGGACGAGCAACGTCCTGACAGGCTTGAGGGGAAAAACGTCCGTTGACGGTTGGCGTACTGCACGCCCGCCTACGGGGCTGCAGGGGAATCCACATTTGGAAGGTACCTGAAGATGTGTGCCTGTTCTTGGAGCTCCGCTAGTAGGATAGCAAAGACACTCGTAGGCAGTACTGAATGCTGCTCCGTGCTACTTCTCCTCCGCTGGCAAATGCTTCACAGTCGCCCGAGGAAAGACGTTTAACAATCGATCTCCAAGAGGAACGAAACACATGATGCCATAAGGCGAAAGAATAGCAGGGCATCTCTTCACAGGCTTGTCCCTGATCTATAGCTGAGGGCAAACACTTGTGTGCTTGTGGGAGAGCCTGTGTCTTTCCTGGAAGCGTTTGGGAGTTTTGCTCAGACGCGTGTTTCCTCAAGTTCAAGAATCAAGATCTAGGATACCTGCAGACAGGTGCCTGTTTGTGTGGAGACAGTCTGTTTGAAACTGTGTTCCTCAGCGCCCGCTCTTTCTCCCCGTCGCTCCACACGCCTGGGAGTCCCTTTCTTTCTCTCCACAAGCACGTGTGTTGACTTCGTCGCACATGTGCATCTGCACAAGCGTTGAGCTCAGCAGAGCGTGTCTCTTGACACTTGATGTGCGTTGGCTGTGTCTGCCTGCTCCAGTGAAGAGAGAAACGGGAAATCATCTTGGTAGAGGCAACAAAGCAAAAGCGAGGCAGGATTGACATCTGCTCAACAGAGACGGATTCCCTGCGCTGACACGGTTCACAGTTACACGAGAAGCAATCTGAGCGGTCCGTCGACCGGAGACGTGTTTCCCAAGAGGTCGTTTAGCGAGTGAACAGCAGTGTGCGCGACTTTCAGGAGTGTGCCTGGAAAGTGCCAGAATCACCAGGAGCATCTGTGCAAAAGCTGCTGCCTCTGTGACCGCATTGAGGCACGTTCGCGTGTCTGCGAGTATATAGACGGCTCTTTCGCGTTCACTCCGAGGGAAACGGTCCGCTATTGCTTCTGTGCGCACAGACGCGATTCCCTTGTCTCTTGCGAACACAGGGAACTCTGTGCATCCAAATCTACAGGCTAAGGACGCGTCTGCATATGTTTTGGTGAACAATCGAGTGTGCGTGTTCTGACAGCTGCCTCTATGCAGACGTCTCCACAGAGCCACTTCTGAATGCCCCGCAGCCCAGGACTGAATGGATACACTAACAAGTGCACCGGTGTGAGCAACCACATATGCAGAAGGACGTCTTTCATCTCACAGAAGCGCGAACGTCTTGGCGTTCAAGCACATGGCAGAAACAAGGTGTGAACAGATGAGCTGCTGCTATTTTCTCCGTTCGGCATGCTTCGTTGTAGCTCTCTTGCCGGTCGCCGGCTTAGCGGCTTGCTTTGCGCGACTAGCTCTGGGGAGAGAAGGAGATAGCGCCGGAAACCTCGCCTTTTGCCTTCTTCGGCGCTGGAACCTGGTTGCTGCGCCTTCTCTTTGTCCATGTGCACACACACGATTCCTCAGCGAAAACCATGCAGAAACCTTTCCACGAGCACCCAGGGATGTGCACCCAGCACCACGTGCACGCACACGCAGCTAGAGAAAAGCACCTACCTTTTCACACACTGATGCCTAAGCAAACGCGTGGCCACACACACGCACACATCCGCAAGCGCGCCTACTCCCATCTATTGAGGGAAAGACGGACGAGCTCTTTGGTTGCTCTTCACAGGCTTGTCCCTGATCTATAGCTGAGGGCAAACACTTGTGTGCTTGTGGGAGAGCCTGTGTCTTTCCTGGAAGCGTTTGGGAGTTTTGCTCAGACGCGTGTTTCCTCAAGTTCAAGAATCAAGATCTAGGATACCTGCAGACAGGTGCCTGTTTGTGTGGAGACAGTCTGTTTGAAACTGTGTTCCTCAGCGCCCGCTCTTTCTCCCCGTCGCTCCACACGCCTGGGAGTCCCTTTCTTTCTCTCCACAAGCACGTGTGTTGACTTCGTCGCACATGTGCATCTGCACAAGCGTTGAGCTCAGCAGAGCGTGTCTCTTGACACTTGATGTGCGTTGGCTGTGTCTGCCTGCTCCAGTGAAGAGAGAAACGGGAAATCATCTTGGTAGAGGCAACAAAGCAAAAGCGAGGCAGGATTGACATCTGCTCAACAGAGACGGATTCCCTGCGCTGACACAGTTCACAGTTACACGAGAAGCAATCTGAGCGGTCCGTCGACCGGAGACGTGTTTCCCAAGAGGTCGTTTAGCGAGTGAACAGCAGTGTGCGCGACTTTCAGGAGTGTGCCTGGAAAGTGCCAGAATCACCAGGAGCATCTGTGCAAAAGCTGCTGCCTCTGTGACCGCATTGAGGCACGTTCGCGTGTCTGCGAGTATATAGACGGCTCTTTCGCGTTCACTCCGAGGGAAACGGTCCGCTATTGCTTCTGTGCGCACAGACGCGATTCCCTTGTCTCTTGCGAACACAGGGAACTCTGTGCATCCAAATCTACAGGCTAAGGACGCGTCTGCATATGTTTTGGTGAACAATCGAGTGTGCGTGTTCTGACAGCTGCCTCTATGCAGACGTCTCCACAGAGCCACTTCTGAATGCCCCGCAGCCCAGGACTGAATGGATACACTAACAAGTGCACCGGTGTGAGCAACCACATATGCAGAAGGACGTCTTTCATCTCACAGAAGCGCGAACGTCTTGGCGTTCAAGCACATGGCAGAAACAAGGTGTGAACAGATGAGCTGCTGCTATTTTCTCCGTTCGGCATGCTTCGTTGTAGCTCTCTTGCCGGTCGCCGGCTTAGCGGCTTGCTTTGCGCGACTAGCTCTGGGGAGAGAAGGAGATAGCGCCGGAAACCTCGCCTTTTGCCTTCTTCGGCGCTGGAACCTGGTTGCTGCGCCTTCTCTTTGTCCATGTGCACACACACGATTCCTCAGCGAAAACCATGCAGAAACCTTTCCACGAGCACCCAGGGATGTGCACCCAGCACCACGTGCACGCACACGCAGCTAGAGAAAAGCACCTACCTTTTCACACACTGATGCCTAAGCAAACGCGTGGCCACACACACGCACACATCCGCAAGCGCGCCTACTCCCATCTATTGAGGGAAAGACGGACGAGCTCTTTGGTTGCTCTTCACAGGCTTGTCCCTGATCTATAGCTGAGGGCAAACACTTGTGTGCTTGTGGGAGAGCCTGTGTCTTTCCTGGAAGCGTTTGGGAGTTTTGCTCAGACGCGTGTTTCCTCAAGTTCAAGAATCAAGATCTAGGATACCTGCAGACAGGTGCCTGTTTGTGTGGAGACAGTCTGTTTGAAACTGTGTTCCTCAGCGCCCGCTCTTTCTCCCCGTCGCTCCACACGCCTGGGAGTCCCTTTCTTTCTCTCCACAAGCACGTGTGTTGACTTCGTCGCACATGTGCATCTGCACAAGCGTTGAGCTCAGCAGAGCGTGTCTCTTGACACTTGATGTGCGTTGGCTGTGTCTGCCTGCTCCAGTGAAGAGAGAAACGGGAAATCATCTTGGTAGAGGCAACAAAGCAAAAGCGAGGCAGGATTGACATCTGCTCAACAGAGACGGATTCCCTGCGCTGACACAGTTCACAGTTACACGAGAAGCAATCTGAGCGGTCCGTCGACCGGAGACGTGTTTCCCAAGAGGTCGTTTAGCGAGTGAACAGCAGTGTGCGCGACTTTCAGGAGTGTGCCTGGAAAGTGCCAGAATCACCAGGAGCATCTGTGCAAAAGCTGCTGCCTCTGTGACCGCATTGAGGCACGTTCGCGTGTCTGCGAGTATATAGACGGCTCTTTCGCGTTCACTCCGAGGGAAACGGTCCGCTATTGCTTCTGTGCGCACAGACGCGATTCCCTTGTCTCTTGCGAACACAGGGAACTCTGTGCATCCAAATCTACAGGCTAAGGACGCGTCTGCATATGTTTTGGTGAACAATCGAGTGTGCGTGTTCTGACAGCTGCCTCTATGCAGACGTCTCCACAGAGCCACTTCTGAATGCCCCGCAGCCCAGGACTGAATGGATACACTAACAAGTGCACCGGTGTGAGCAACCACATATGCAGAAGGACGTCTTTCATCTCACAGAAGCGCGAACGTCTTGGCGTTCAAGCACATGGCAGAAACAAGGTGTGAACAGATGAGCTGCTGCTATTTTCTCCGTTCGGCATGCTTCGTTGTAGCTCTCTTGCCGGTCGCCGGCTTAGCGGCTTGCTTTGCGCGACTAGCTCTGGGGAGAGAAGGAGATAGCGCCGGAAACCTCGCCTTTTGCCTTCTTCGGCGCTGGAACCTGGTTGCTGCGCCTTCTCTTTGTCCATGTGCACACACACGATTCCTCAGCGAAAACCATGCAGAAACCTTTCCACGAGCACCCAGGGATGTGCACCCAGCACCACGTGCACGCACACGCAGCTAGAGAAAAGCACCTACCTTTTCACACACTGATGCCTAAGCAAACGCGTGGCCACACACACGCACACATCCGCAAGCGCGCCTACTCCCATCTATTGAGGGAAAGACGGACGAGCTCTTTGGTTGCTCTTCACAGGCTTGTCCCTGATCTATAGCTGAGGGCAAACACTTGTGTGCTTGTGGGAGAGCCTGTGTCTTTCCTGGAAGCGTTTGGGAGTTTTGCTCAGACGCGTGTTTCCTCAAGTTCAAGAATCAAGATCTAGGATACCTGCAGACAGGTGCCTGTTTGTGTGGAGACAGTCTGTTTGAAACTGTGTTCCTCAGCGCCCGCTCTTTCTCCCCGTCGCTCCACACGCCTGGGAGTCCCTTTCTTTCTCTCCACAAGCACGTGTGTTGACTTCGTCGCACATGTGCATCTGCACAAGCGTTGAGCTCAGCAGAGCGTGTCTCTTGACACTTGATGTGCGTTGGCTGTGTCTGCCTGCTCCAGTGAAGAGAGAAACGGGAAATCATCTTGGTAGAGGCAACAAAGCAAAAGCGAGGCAGGATTGACATCTGCTCAACAGAGACGGATTCCCTGCGCTGACACGGTTCACAGTTACACGAGAAGCAATCTGAGCGGTCCGTCGACCGGAGACGTGTTTCCCAAGAGGTCGTTTAGCGAGTGAACAGCAGTGTGCGCGACTTTCAGGAGTGTGCCTGGAAAGTGCCAGAATCACCAGGAGCATCTGTGCAAAAGCTGCTGCCTCTGTGACCGCATTGAGGCACGTTCGCGTGTCTGCGAGTATATAGACGGCTCTTTCGCGTTCACTCCGAGGGAAACGGTCCGCTATTGCTTCTGTGCGCACAGACGCGATTCCCTTGTCTCTTGCGAACACAGGGAACTCTGTGCATCCAAATCTACAGGCTAAGGACGCGTCTGCATATGTTTTGGTGAACAATCGAGTGTGCGTGTTCTGACAGCTGCCTCTATGCAGACGTCTCCACAGAGCCACTTCTGAATGCCCCGCAGCCCAGGACTGAATGGATACACTAACAAGTGCACCGGTGTGAGCAACCACATATGCAGAAGGACGTCTTTCATCTCACAGAAGCGCGAACGTCTTGGCGTTCAAGCACATGGCAGAAACAAGGTGTGAACAGATGAGCTGCTGCTATTTTCTCCGTTCGGCATGCTTCGTTGTAGCTCTCTTGCCGGTCGCCGGCTTAGCGGCTTGCTTTGCGCGACTAGCTCTGGGGAGAGAAGGAGATAGCGCCGGAAACCTCGCCTTTTGCCTTCTTCGGCGCTGGAACCTGGTTGCTGCGCCTTCTCTTTGTCCATGTGCACACACACGATTCCTCAGCGAAAACCATGCAGAAACCTTTCCACGAGCACCCAGGGATGTGCACCCAGCACCACGTGCACGCACACGCAGCTAGAGAAAAGCACCTACCTTTTCACACACTGATGCCTAAGCAAACGCGTGGCCACACACACGCACACATCCGCAAGCGCGCCTACTCCCATCTATTGAGGGAAAGACGGACGAGCTCTTTGGTTGCTCTTCACAGGCTTGTCCCTGATCTATAGCTGAGGGCAAACACTTGTGTGCTTGTGGGAGAGCCTGTGTCTTTCCTGGAAGCGTTTGGGAGTTTTGCTCAGACGCGTGTTTCCTCAAGTTCAAGAATCAAGATCTAGGATACCTGCAGACAGGTGCCTGTTTGTGTGGAGACAGTCTGTTTGAAACTGTGTTCCTCAGCGCCCGCTCTTTCTCCCCGTCGCTCCACACGCCTGGGAGTCCCTTTCTTTCTCTCCACAAGCACGTGTGTTGACTTCGTCGCACATGTGCATCTGCACAAGCGTTGAGCTCAGCAGAGCGTGTCTCTTGACACTTGATGTGCGTTGGCTGTGTCTGCCTGCTCCAGTGAAGAGAGAAACGGGAAATCATCTTGGTAGAGGCAACAAAGCAAAAGCGAGGCAGGATTGACATCTGCTCAACAGAGACGGATTCCCTGCGCTGACACAGTTCACAGTTACACGAGAAGCAATCTGAGCGGTCCGTCGACCGGAGACGTGTTTCCCAAGAGGTCGTTTAGCGAGTGAACAGCAGTGTGCGCGACTTTCAGGAGTGTGCCTGGAAAGTGCCAGAATCACCAGGAGCATCTGTGCAAAAGCTGCTGCCTCTGTGACCGCATTGAGGCACGTTCGCGTGTCTGCGAGTATATAGACGGCTCTTTCGCGTTCACTCCGAGGGAAACGGTCCGCTATTGCTTCTGTGCGCACAGACGCGATTCCCTTGTCTCTTGCGAACACAGGGAACTCTGTGCATCCAAATCTACAGGCTAAGGACGCGTCTGCATATGTTTTGGTGAACAATCGAGTGTGCGTGTTCTGACAGCTGCCTCTATGCAGACGTCTCCACAGAGCCACTTCTGAATGCCCCGCAGCCCAGGACTGAATGGATACACTAACAAGTGCACCGGTGTGAGCAACCACATATGCAGAAGGACGTCTTTCATCTCACAGAAGCGCGAACGTCTTGGCGTTCAAGCACATGGCAGAAACAAGGTGTGAACAGATGAGCTGCTGCTATTTTCTCCGTTCGGCATGCTTCGTTGTAGCTCTCTTGCCGGTCGCCGGCTTAGCGGCTTGCTTTGCGCGACTAGCTCTGGGGAGAGAAGGAGATAGCGCCGGAAACCTCGCCTTTTGCCTTCTTCGGCGCTGGAACCTGGTTGCTGCGCCTTCTCTTTGTCCATGTGCACACACACGATTCCTCAGCGAAAACCATGCAGAAACCTTTCCACGAGCACCCAGGGATGTGCACCCAGCACCACGTGCACGCACACGCAGCTAGAGAAAAGCACCTACCTTTTCACACACTGATGCCTAAGCAAACGCGTGGCCACACACACGCACACATCCGCAAGCGCGCCTACTCCCATCTATTGAGGGAAAGACGGACGAGCTCTTTGGTTGCTCTTCACAGGCTTGTCCCTGATCTATAGCTGAGGGCAAACACTTGTGTGCTTGTGGGAGAGCCTGTGTCTTTCCTGGAAGCGTTTGGGAGTTTTGCTCAGACGCGTGTTTCCTCAAGTTCAAGAATCAAGATCTAGGATACCTGCAGACAGGTGCCTGTTTGTGTGGAGACAGTCTGTTTGAAACTGTGTTCCTCAGCGCCCGCTCTTTCTCCCCGTCGCTCCACACGCCTGGGAGTCCCTTTCTTTCTCTCCACAAGCACGTGTGTTGACTTCGTCGCACATGTGCATCTGCACAAGCGTTGAGCTCAGCAGAGCGTGTCTCTTGACACTTGATGTGCGTTGGCTGTGTCTGCCTGCTCCAGTGAAGAGAGAAACGGGAAATCATCTTGGTAGAGGCAACAAAGCAAAAGCGAGGCAGGATTGACATCTGCTCAACAGAGACGGATTCCCTGCGCTGACACAGTTCACAGTTACACGAGAAGCAATCTGAGCGGTCCGTCGACCGGAGACGTGTTTCCCAAGAGGTCGTTTAGCGAGTGAACAGCAGTGTGCGCGACTTTCAGGAGTGTGCCTGGAAAGTGCCAGAATCACCAGGAGCATCTGTGCAAAAGCTGCTGCCTCTGTGACCGCATTGAGGCACGTTCGCGTGTCTGCGAGTATATAGACGGCTCTTTCGCGTTCACTCCGAGGGAAACGGTCCGCTATTGCTTCTGTGCGCACAGACGCGATTCCCTTGTCTCTTGCGAACACAGGGAACTCTGTGCATCCAAATCTACAGGCTAAGGACGCGTCTGCATATGTTTTGGTGAACAATCGAGTGTGCGTGTTCTGACAGCTGCCTCTATGCAGACGTCTCCACAGAGCCACTTCTGAATGCCCCGCAGCCCAGGACTGAATGGATACACTAACAAGTGCACCGGTGTGAGCAACCACATATGCAGAAGGACGTCTTTCATCTCACAGAAGCGCGAACGTCTTGGCGTTCAAGCACATGGCAGAAACAAGGTGTGAACAGATGAGCTGCTGCTATTTTCTCCGTTCGGCATGCTTCGTTGTAGCTCTCTTGCCGGTCGCCGGCTTAGCGGCTTGCTTTGCGCGACTAGCTCTGGGGAGAGAAGGAGATAGCGCCGGAAACCTCGCCTTTTGCCTTCTTCGGCGCTGGAACCTGGTTGCTGCGCCTTCTCTTTGTCCATGTGCACACACACGATTCCTCAGCGAAAACCATGCAGAAACCTTTCCACGAGCACCCAGGGATGTGCACCCAGCACCACGTGCACGCACACGCAGCTAGAGAAAAGCACCTACCTTTTCACACACTGATGCCTAAGCAAACGCGTGGCCACACACACGCACACATCCGCAAGCGCGCCTACTCCCATCTATTGAGGGAAAGACGGACGAGCTCTTTGGTTGCTCTTCACAGGCTTGTCCCTGATCTATAGCTGAGGGCAAACACTTGTGTGCTTGTGGGAGAGCCTGTGTCTTTCCTGGAAGCGTTTGGGAGTTTTGCTCAGACGCGTGTTTCCTCAAGTTCAAGAATCAAGATCTAGGATACCTGCAGACAGGTGCCTGTTTGTGTGGAGACAGTCTGTTTGAAACTGTGTTCCTCAGCGCCCGCTCTTTCTCCCCGTCGCTCCACACGCCTGGGAGTCCCTTTCTTTCTCTCCACAAGCACGTGTGTTGACTTCGTCGCACATGTGCATCTGCACAAGCGTTGAGCTCAGCAGAGCGTGTCTCTTGACACTTGATGTGCGTTGGCTGTGTCTGCCTGCTCCAGTGAAGAGAGAAACGGGAAATCATCTTGGTAGAGGCAACAAAGCAAAAGCGAGGCAGGATTGACATCTGCTCAACAGAGACGGATTCCCTGCGCTGACACAGTTCACAGTTACACGAGAAGCAATCTGAGCGGTCCGTCGACCGGAGACGTGTTTCCCAAGAGGTCGTTTAGCGAGTGAACAGCAGTGTGCGCGACTTTCAGGAGTGTGCCTGGAAAGTGCCAGAATCACCAGGAGCATCTGTGCAAAAGCTGCTGCCTCTGTGACCGCATTGAGGCACGTTCGCGTGTCTGCGAGTATATAGACGGCTCTTTCGCGTTCACTCCGAGGGAAACGGTCCGCTATTGCTTCTGTGCGCACAGACGCGATTCCCTTGTCTCTTGCGAACACAGGGAACTCTGTGCATCCAAATCTACAGGCTAAGGACGCGTCTGCATATGTTTTGGTGAACAATCGAGTGTGCGTGTTCTGACAGCTGCCTCTATGCAGACGTCTCCACAGAGCCACTTCTGAATGCCCCGCAGCCCAGGACTGAATGGATACACTAACAAGTGCACCGGTGTGAGCAACCACATATGCAGAAGGACGTCTTTCATCTCACAGAAGCGCGAACGTCTTGGCGTTCAAGCACATGGCAGAAACAAGGTGTGAACAGATGAGCTGCTGCTATTTTCTCCGTTCGGCATGCTTCGTTGTAGCTCTCTTGCCGGTCGCCGGCTTAGCGGCTTGCTTTGCGCGACTAGCTCTGGGGAGAGAAGGAGATAGCGCCGGAAACCTCGCCTTTTGCCTTCTTCGGCGCTGGAACCTGGTTGCTGCGCCTTCTCTTTGTCCATGTGCACACACACGATTCCTCAGCGAAAACCATGCAGAAACCTTTCCACGAGCACCCAGGGATGTGCACCCAGCACCACGTGCACGCACACGCAGCTAGAGAAAAGCACCTACCTTTTCACACACTGATGCCTAAGCAAACGCGTGGCCACACACACGCACACATCCGCAAGCGCGCCTACTCCCATCTATTGAGGGAAAGACGGACGAGCTCTTTGGTTGCTCTTCACAGGCTTGTCCCTGATCTATAGCTGAGGGCAAACACTTGTGTGCTTGTGGGAGAGCCTGTGTCTTTCCTGGAAGCGTTTGGGAGTTTTGCTCAGACGCGTGTTTCCTCAAGTTCAAGAATCAAGATCTAGGATACCTGCAGACAGGTGCCTGTTTGTGTGGAGACAGTCTGTTTGAAACTGTGTTCCTCAGCGCCCGCTCTTTCTCCCCGTCGCTCCACACGCCTGGGAGTCCCTTTCTTTCTCTCCACAAGCACGTGTGTTGACTTCGTCGCACATGTGCATCTGCACAAGCGTTGAGCTCAGCAGAGCGTGTCTCTTGACACTTGATGTGCGTTGGCTGTGTCTGCCTGCTCCAGTGAAGAGAGAAACGGGAAATCATCTTGGTAGAGGCAACAAAGCAAAAGCGAGGCAGGATTGACATCTGCTCAACAGAGACGGATTCCCTGCGCTGACACGGTTCACAGTTACACGAGAAGCAATCTGAGCGGTCCGTCGACCGGAGACGTGTTTCCCAAGAGGTCGTTTAGCGAGTGAACAGCAGTGTGCGCGACTTTCAGGAGTGTGCCTGGAAAGTGCCAGAATCACCAGGAGCATCTGTGCAAAAGCTGCTGCCTCTGTGACCGCATTGAGGCACGTTCGCGTGTCTGCGAGTATATAGACGGCTCTTTCGCGTTCACTCCGAGGGAAACGGTCCGCTATTGCTTCTGTGCGCACAGACGCGATTCCCTTGTCTCTTGCGAACACAGGGAACTCTGTGCATCCAAATCTACAGGCTAAGGACGCGTCTGCATATGTTTTGGTGAACAATCGAGTGTGCGTGTTCTGACAGCTGCCTCTATGCAGACGTCTCCACAGAGCCACTTCTGAATGCCCCGCAGCCCAGGACTGAATGGATACACTAACAAGTGCACCGGTGTGAGCAACCACATATGCAGAAGGACGTCTTTCATCTCACAGAAGCGCGAACGTCTTGGCGTTCAAGCACATGGCAGAAACAAGGTGTGAACAGATGAGCTGCTGCTATTTTCTCCGTTCGGCATGCTTCGTTGTAGCTCTCTTGCCGGTCGCCGGCTTAGCGGCTTGCTTTGCGCGACTAGCTCTGGGGAGAGAAGGAGATAGCGCCGGAAACCTCGCCTTTTGCCTTCTTCGGCGCTGGAACCTGGTTGCTGCGCCTTCTCTTTGTCCATGTGCACACACACGATTCCTCAGCGAAAACCATGCAGAAACCTTTCCACGAGCACCCAGGGATGTGCACCCAGCACCACGTGCACGCACACGCAGCTAGAGAAAAGCACCTACCTTTTCACACACTGATGCCTAAGCAAACGCGTGGCCACACACACGCACACATCCGCAAGCGCGCCTACTCCCATCTATTGAGGGAAAGACGGACGAGCTCTTTGGTTGCTCTTCACAGGCTTGTCCCTGATCTATAGCTGAGGGCAAACACTTGTGTGCTTGTGGGAGAGCCTGTGTCTTTCCTGGAAGCGTTTGGGAGTTTTGCTCAGACGCGTGTTTCCTCAAGTTCAAGAATCAAGATCTAGGATACCTGCAGACAGGTGCCTGTTTGTGTGGAGACAGTCTGTTTGAAACTGTGTTCCTCAGCGCCCGCTCTTTCTCCCCGTCGCTCCACACGCCTGGGAGTCCCTTTCTTTCTCTCCACAAGCACGTGTGTTGACTTCGTCGCACATGTGCATCTGCACAAGCGTTGAGCTCAGCAGAGCGTGTCTCTTGACACTTGATGTGCGTTGGCTGTGTCTGCCTGCTCCAGTGAAGAGAGAAACGGGAAATCATCTTGGTAGAGGCAACAAAGCAAAAGCGAGGCAGGATTGACATCTGCTCAACAGAGACGGATTCCCTGCGCTGACACAGTTCACAGTTACACGAGAAGCAATCTGAGCGGTCCGTCGACCGGAGACGTGTTTCCCAAGAGGTCGTTTAGCGAGTGAACAGCAGTGTGCGCGACTTTCAGGAGTGTGCCTGGAAAGTGCCAGAATCACCAGGAGCATCTGTGCAAAAGCTGCTGCCTCTGTGACCGCATTGAGGCACGTTCGCGTGTCTGCGAGTATATAGACGGCTCTTTCGCGTTCACTCCGAGGGAAACGGTCCGCTATTGCTTCTGTGCGCACAGACGCGATTCCCTTGTCTCTTGCGAACACAGGGAACTCTGTGCATCCAAATCTACAGGCTAAGGACGCGTCTGCATATGTTTTGGTGAACAATCGAGTGTGCGTGTTCTGACAGCTGCCTCTATGCAGACGTCTCCACAGAGCCACTTCTGAATGCCCCGCAGCCCAGGACTGAATGGATACACTAACAAGTGCACCGGTGTGAGCAACCACATATGCAGAAGGACGTCTTTCATCTCACAGAAGCGCGAACGTCTTGGCGTTCAAGCACATGGCAGAAACAAGGTGTGAACAGATGAGCTGCTGCTATTTTCTCCGTTCGGCATGCTTCGTTGTAGCTCTCTTGCCGGTCGCCGGCTTAGCGGCTTGCTTTGCGCGACTAGCTCTGGGGAGAGAAGGAGATAGCGCCGGAAACCTCGCCTTTTGCCTTCTTCGGCGCTGGAACCTGGTTGCTGCGCCTTCTCTTTGTCCATGTGCACACACACGATTCCTCAGCGAAAACCATGCAGAAACCTTTCCACGAGCACCCAGGGATGTGCACCCAGCACCACGTGCACGCACACGCAGCTAGAGAAAAGCACCTACCTTTTCACACACTGATGCCTAAGCAAACGCGTGGCCACACACACGCACACATCCGCAAGCGCGCCTACTCCCATCTATTGAGGGAAAGACGGACGAGCTCTTTGGTTGCTCTTCACAGGCTTGTCCCTGATCTATAGCTGAGGGCAAACACTTGTGTGCTTGTGGGAGAGCCTGTGTCTTTCCTGGAAGCGTTTGGGAGTTTTGCTCAGACGCGTGTTTCCTCAAGTTCAAGAATCAAGATCTAGGATACCTGCAGACAGGTGCCTGTTTGTGTGGAGACAGTCTGTTTGAAACTGTGTTCCTCAGCGCCCGCTCTTTCTCCCCGTCGCTCCACACGCCTGGGAGTCCCTTTCTTTCTCTCCACAAGCACGTGTGTTGACTTCGTCGCACATGTGCATCTGCACAAGCGTTGAGCTCAGCAGAGCGTGTCTCTTGACACTTGATGTGCGTTGGCTGTGTCTGCCTGCTCCAGTGAAGAGAGAAACGGGAAATCATCTTGGTAGAGGCAACAAAGCAAAAGCGAGGCAGGATTGACATCTGCTCAACAGAGACGGATTCCCTGCGCTGACACAGTTCACAGTTACACGAGAAGCAATCTGAGCGGTCCGTCGACCGGAGACATGTTTCCCAAGAGGTCGTTTAGCGAGTGAACAGCAGTGTGCGCGACTTTCAGGAGTGTGCCTGGAAAGTGCCAGAATCACGAGGAGCATCTGTGCAAAAGCTGCTGCCTCTGTGACCGCATTGAGGCACGTTCGCGTGTCTGCGAGTATATAGACGGCTCTTTCGCGTTCACTCCGAGGGAAACGGTCCGCTATTGCTTCTGTGCGCACAGACGCGATTCCCTTGTCTCTTGCGAACACAGGGAACTCTGTGCATCCAAATCTACAGGCTAAGGACGCGTCTGCATATGTTTTGGTGAACAATCGAGTGTGCGTGTTCTGACAGCTGCCTCTATGCAGACGTCTCCACAGAGCCACTTCTGAATGCCCCGCAGCCCAGGACTGAATGGATACACTAACAAGTGCACCGGTGTGAGCAACCACATATGCAGAAGGACGTCTTTCATCTCACAGAAGCGCGAACGTCTTGGCGTTCAAGCACATGGCAGAAACAAGGTGTGAACAGATGAGCTGCTGCTATTTTCTCCGTTCGGCATGCTTCGTTGTAGCTCTCTTGCCGGTCGCCGGCTTAGCGGCTTGCTTTGCGCGACTAGCTCTGGGGAGAGAAGGAGATAGCGCCGGAAACCTCGCCTTTTGCCTTCTTCGGCGCTGGAACCTGGTTGCTGCGCCTTCTCTTTGTCCATGTGCACACACACGATTCCTCAGCGAAAACCATGCAGAAACCTTTCCACGAGCACCCAGGGATGTGCACCCAGCACCACGTGCACGCACACGCAGCTAGAGAAAAGCACCTACCTTTTCACACACTGATGCCTAAGCAAACGCGTGGCCACACACACGCACACATCCGCAAGCGCGCCTACTCCCATCTATTGAGGGAAAGACGGACGAGCTCTTTGGTTGCTCTTCACAGGCTTGTCCCTGATCTATAGCTGAGGGCAAACACTTGTGTGCTTGTGGGAGAGCCTGTGTCTTTCCTGGAAGCGTTTGGGAGTTTTGCTCAGACGCGTGTTTCCTCAAGTTCAAGAATCAAGATCTAGGATACCTGCAGACAGGTGCCTGTTTGTGTGGAGACAGTCTGTTTGAAACTGTGTTCCTCAGCGCCCGCTCTTTCTCCCCGTCGCTCCACACGCCTGGGAGTCCCTTTCTTTCTCTCCACAAGCACGTGTGTTGACTTCGTCGCACATGTGCATCTGCACAAGCGTTGAGCTCAGCAGAGCGTGTCTCTTGACACTTGATGTGCGTTGGCTGTGTCTGCCTGCTCCAGTGAAGAGAGAAACGGGAAATCATCTTGGTAGAGGCAACAAAGCAAAAGCGAGGCAGGATTGACATCTGCTCAACAGAGACGGATTCCCTGCGCTGACACAGTTCACAGTTACACGAGAAGCAATCTGAGCGGTCCGTCGACCGGAGACGTGTTTCCCAAGAGGTCGTTTAGCGAGTGAACAGCAGTGTGCGCGACTTTCAGGAGTGTGCCTGGAAAGTGCCAGAATCACCAGGAGCATCTGTGCAAAAGCTGCTGCCTCTGTGACCGCATTGAGGCACGTTCGCGTGTCTGCGAGTATATAGACGGCTCTTTCGCGTTCACTCCGAGGGAAACGGTCCGCTATTGCTTCTGTGCGCACAGACGCGATTCCCTTGTCTCTTGCGAACACAGGGAACTCTGTGCATCCAAATCTACAGGCTAAGGACGCGTCTGCATATGTTTTGGTGAACAATCGAGTGTGCGTGTTCTGACAGCTGCCTCTATGCAGACGTCTCCACAGAGCCACTTCTGAATGCCCCGCAGCCCAGGACTGAATGGATACACTAACAAGTGCACCGGTGTGAGCAACCACATATGCAGAAGGACGTCTTTCATCTCACAGAAGCGCGAACGTCTTGGCGTTCAAGCACATGGCAGAAACAAGGTGTGAACAGATGAGCTGCTGCTATTTTCTCCGTTCGGCATGCTTCGTTGTAGCTCTCTTGCCGGTCGCCGGCTTAGCGGCTTGCTTTGCGCGACTAGCTCTGGGGAGAGAAGGAGATAGCGCCGGAAACCTCGCCTTTTGCCTTCTTCGGCGCTGGAACCTGGTTGCTGCGCCTTCTCTTTGTCCATGTGCACACACACGATTCCTCAGCGAAAACCATGCAGAAACCTTTCCACGAGCACCCAGGGATGTGCACCCAGCACCACGTGCACGCACACGCAGCTAGAGAAAAGCACCTACCTTTTCACACACTGATGCCTAAGCAAACGCGTGGCCACACACACGCACACATCCGCAAGCGCGCCTACTCCCATCTATTGAGGGAAAGACGGACGAGCTCTTTGGTTGCTCTTCACAGGCTTGTCCCTGATCTATAGCTGAGGGCAAACACTTGTGTGCTTGTGGGAGAGCCTGTGTCTTTCCTGGAAGCGTTTGGGAGTTTTGCTCAGACGCGTGTTTCCTCAAGTTCAAGAATCAAGATCTAGGATACCTGCAGACAGGTGCCTGTTTGTGTGGAGACAGTCTGTTTGAAACTGTGTTCCTCAGCGCCCGCTCTTTCTCCCCGTCGCTCCACACGCCTGGGAGTCCCTTTCTTTCTCTCCACAAGCACGTGTGTTGACTTCGTCGCACATGTGCATCTGCACAAGCGTTGAGCTCAGCAGAGCGTGTCTCTTGACACTTGATGTGCGTTGGCTGTGTCTGCCTGCTCCAGTGAAGAGAGAAACGGGAAATCATCTTGGTAGAGGCAACAAAGCAAAAGCGAGGCAGGATTGACATCTGCTCAACAGAGACGGATTCCCTGCGCTGACACAGTTCACAGTTACACGAGAAGCAATCTGAGCGGTCCGTCGACCGGAGACGTGTTTCCCAAGAGGTCGTTTAGCGAGTGAACAGCAGTGTGCGCGACTTTCAGGAGTGTGCCTGGAAAGTGCCAGAATCACCAGGAGCATCTGTGCAAAAGCTGCTGCCTCTGTGACCGCATTGAGGCACGTTCGCGTGTCTGCGAGTATATAGACGGCTCTTTCGCGTTCACTCCGAGGGAAACGGTCCGCTATTGCTTCTGTGCGCACAGACGCGATTCCCTTGTCTCTTGCGAACACAGGGAACTCTGTGCATCCAAATCTACAGGCTAAGGACGCGTCTGCATATGTTTTGGTGAACAATCGAGTGTGCGTGTTCTGACAGCTGCCTCTATGCAGACGTCTCCACAGAGCCACTTCTGAATGCCCCGCAGCCCAGGACTGAATGGATACACTAACAAGTGCACCGGTGTGAGCAACCACATATGCAGAAGGACGTCTTTCATCTCACAGAAGCGCGAACGTCTTGGCGTTCAAGCACATGGCAGAAACAAGGTGTGAACAGATGAGCTGCTGCTATTTTCTCCGTTCGGCATGCTTCGTTGTAGCTCTCTTGCCGGTCGCCGGCTTAGCGGCTTGCTTTGCGCGACTAGCTCTGGGGAGAGAAGGAGATAGCGCCGGAAACCTCGCCTTTTGCCTTCTTCGGCGCTGGAACCTGGTTGCTGCGCCTTCTCTTTGTCCATGTGCACACACACGATTCCTCAGCGAAAACCATGCAGAAACCTTTCCACGAGCACCCAGGGATGTGCACCCAGCACCACGTGCACGCACACGCAGCTAGAGAAAAGCACCTACCTTTTCACACACTGATGCCTAAGCAAACGCGTGGCCACACACACGCACACATCCGCAAGCGCGCCTACTCCCATCTATTGAGGGAAAGACGGACGAGCTCTTTGGTTGCTCTTCACAGGCTTGTCCCTGATCTATAGCTGAGGGCAAACACTTGTGTGCTTGTGGGAGAGCCTGTGTCTTTCCTGGAAGCGTTTGGGAGTTTTGCTCAGACGCGTGTTTCCTCAAGTTCAAGAATCAAGATCTAGGATACCTGCAGACAGGTGCCTGTTTGTGTGGAGACAGTCTGTTTGAAACTGTGTTCCTCAGCGCCCGCTCTTTCTCCCCGTCGCTCCACACGCCTGGGAGTCCCTTTCTTTCTCTCCACAAGCACGTGTGTTGACTTCGTCGCACATGTGCATCTGCACAAGCGTTGAGCTCAGCAGAGCGTGTCTCTTGACACTTGATGTGCGTTGGCTGTGTCTGCCTGCTCCAGTGAAGAGAGAAACGGGAAATCATCTTGGTAGAGGCAACAAAGCAAAAGCGAGGCAGGATTGACATCTGCTCAACAGAGACGGATTCCCTGCGCTGACACAGTTCACAGTTACACGAGAAGCAATCTGAGCGGTCCGTCGACCGGAGACGTGTTTCCCAAGAGGTCGTTTAGCGAGTGAACAGCAGTGTGCGCGACTTTCAGGAGTGTGCCTGGAAAGTGCCAGAATCACCAGGAGCATCTGTGCAAAAGCTGCTGCCTCTGTGACCGCATTGAGGCACGTTCGCGTGTCTGCGAGTATATAGACGGCTCTTTCGCGTTCACTCCGAGGGAAACGGTCCGCTATTGCTTCTGTGCGCACAGACGCGATTCCCTTGTCTCTTGCGAACACAGGGAACTCTGTGCATCCAAATCTACAGGCTAAGGACGCGTCTGCATATGTTTTGGTGAACAATCGAGTGTGCGTGTTCTGACAGCTGCCTCTATGCAGACGTCTCCACAGAGCCACTTCTGAATGCCCCGCAGCCCAGGACTGAATGGATACACTAACAAGTGCACCGGTGTGAGCAACCACATATGCAGAAGGACGTCTTTCATCTCACAGAAGCGCGAACGTCTTGGCGTTCAAGCACATGGCAGAAACAAGGTGTGAACAGATGAGCTGCTGCTATTTTCTCCGTTCGGCATGCTTCGTTGTAGCTCTCTTGCCGGTCGCCGGCTTAGCGGCTTGCTTTGCGCGACTAGCTCTGGGGAGAGAAGGAGATAGCGCCGGAAACCTCGCCTTTTGCCTTCTTCGGCGCTGGAACCTGGTTGCTGCGCCTTCTCTTTGTCCATGTGCACACACACGATTCCTCAGCGAAAACCATGCAGAAACCTTTCCACGAGCACCCAGGGATGTGCACCCAGCACCACGTGCACGCACACGCAGCTAGAGAAAAGCACCTACCTTTTCACACACTGATGCCTAAGCAAACGCGTGGCCACACACACGCACACATCCGCAAGCGCGCCTACTCCCATCTATTGAGGGAAAGACGGACGAGCTCTTTGGTTGCTCTTCACAGGCTTGTCCCTGATCTATAGCTGAGGGCAAACACTTGTGTGCTTGTGGGAGAGCCTGTGTCTTTCCTGGAAGCGTTTGGGAGTTTTGCTCAGACGCGTGTTTCCTCAAGTTCAAGAATCAAGATCTAGGATACCTGCAGACAGGTGCCTGTTTGTGTGGAGACAGTCTGTTTGAAACTGTGTTCCTCAGCGCCCGCTCTTTCTCCCCGTCGCTCCACACGCCTGGGAGTCCCTTTCTTTCTCTCCACAAGCACGTGTGTTGACTTCGTCGCACATGTGCATCTGCACAAGCGTTGAGCTCAGCAGAGCGTGTCTCTTGACACTTGATGTGCGTTGGCTGTGTCTGCCTGCTCCAGTGAAGAGAGAAACGGGAAATCATCTTGGTAGAGGCAACAAAGCAAAGGCGAGGCAGGATTGACATCTGCTCAACAGAGACGGATTCCGTGCGCTGACACAGTTCACAGTTACACGAGAAGCAATCTGAGCGGTCCGTCGACCGGAGACGTGTTTCCCAAGAGGTCGTTTAGCGAGTGAACAGCAGTGTGCGCGACTTTCAGGAGTGTGCCTGGAAAGTGCCAGAATCACCAGGAGCATCTGTGCAAAAGCTGCTGCCTCTGTGACCGCATTGAGGCACGTTCGCGTGTCTGCGAGTATATAGACGGCTCTTTCGCGTTCACTCCGAGGGAAACGGTCCGCTATTGCTTCTGTGCGCACAGACGCGATTCCCTTGTCTCTTGCGAACACAGGGAACTCTGTGCATCCAAATCTACAGGCTAAGGACGCGTCTGCATATGTTTTGGTGAACAATCGAGTGTGCGTGTTCTGACAGCTGCCTCTATGCAGACGTCTCCACAGAGCCACTTCTGAATGCCCCGCAGCCCAGGACTGAATGGATACACTAACAAGTGCACCGGTGTGAGCAACCACATATGCAGAAGGACGTCTTTCATCTCACAGAAGCGCGAACGTCTTGGCGTTCAAGCACATGGCAGAAACAAGGTGTGAACAGATGAGCTGCTGCTATTTTCTCCGTTCGGCATGCTTCGTTGTAGCTCTCTTGCCGGTCGCCGGCTTAGCGGCTTGCTTTGCGCGACTAGCTCTGGGGAGAGAAGGAGATAGCGCCGGAAACCTCGCCTTTTGCCTTCTTCGGCGCTGGAACCTGGTTGCTGCGCCTTCTCTTTGTCCATGTGCACACACACGATTCCTCAGCGAAAACCATGCAGAAACCTTTCCACGAGCACCCAGGGATGTGCACCCAGCACCACGTGCACGCACACGCAGCTAGAGAAAAGCACCTACCTTTTCACACACTGATGCCTAAGCAAACGCGTGGCCACACACACGCACACATCCGCAAGCGCGCCTACTCCCATCTATTGAGGGAAAGACGGACGAGCTCTTTGGTTGCTCTTCACAGGCTTGTCCCTGATCTATAGCTGAGGGCAAACACTTGTGTGCTTGTGGGAGAGCCTGTGTCTTTCCTGGAAGCGTTTGGGAGTTTTGCTCAGACGCGTGTTTCCTCAAGTTCAAGAATCAAGATCTAGGATACCTGCAGACAGGTGCCTGTTTGTGTGGAGACAGTCTGTTTGAAACTGTGTTCCTCAGCGCCCGCTCTTTCTCCCCGTCGCTCCACACGCCTGGGAGTCCCTTTCTTTCTCTCCACAAGCACGTGTGTTGACTTCGTCGCACATGTGCATCTGCACAAGCGTTGAGCTCAGCAGAGCGTGTCTCTTGACACTTGATGTGCGTTGGCTGTGTCTGCCTGCTCCAGTGAAGAGAGAAACGGGAAATCATCTTGGTAGAGGCAACAAAGCAAAAGCGAGGCAGGATCCACATCTGCTCAACAGAGACGGATTCCCTGCGCTGACACAGTTCACAGTTACACGAGAAGCAATCTGAGCGGTCCGTCGACCGGAGACGTGTTTCCCAAGAGGTCGTTTAGCGAGTGAACAGCAGTGTGCGCGACTTTCAGGAGTGTGCCTGGAAAGTGCCAGAATCACCAGGAGCATCTGTGCAAAAGCTGCTGCCTCTGTGACCGCATTGAGGCACGTTCGCGTGTCTGCGAGTATATAGACGGCTCTTTCGCGTTCACTCCGAGGGAAACGGTCCGCTATTGCTTCTGTGCGCACAGACGCGATTCCCTTGTCTCTTGCGAACACAGGGAACTCTGTGCATCCAAATCTACAGGCTAAGGACGCGTCTGCATATGTTTTGGTGAACAATCGAGTGTGCGTGTTCTGACAGCTGCCTCTATGCAGACGTCTCCACAGAGCCACTTCTGAATGCCCCGCAGCCCAGGACTGAATGGATACACTAACAAGTGCACCGGTGTGAGCAACCACATATGCAGAAGGACGTCTTTCATCTCACAGAAGCGCGAACGTCTTGGCGTTCAAGCACATGGCAGAAACAAGGTGTGAACAGATGAGCTGCTGCTATTTTCTCCGTTCGGCATGCTTCGTTGTAGCTCTCTTGCCGGTCGCCGGCTTAGCGGCTTGCTTTGCGCGACTAGCTCTGGGGAGAGAAGGAGATAGCGCCGGAAACCTCGCCTTTTGCCTTCTTCGGCGCTGGAACCTGGTTGCTGCGCCTTCTCTTTGTCCATGTGCACACACACGATTCCTCAGCGAAAACCATGCAGAAACCTTTCCACGAGCACCCAGGGATGTGCACCCAGCACCACGTGCACGCACACGCAGCTAGAGAAAAGCACCTACCTTTTCACACACTGATGCCTAAGCAAACGCGTGGCCACACACACGCACACATCCGCAAGCGCGCCTACTCCCATCTATTGAGGGAAAGACGGACGAGCTCTTTGGTTGCTCTTCACAGGCTTGTCCCTGATCTATAGCTGAGGGCAAACACTTGTGTGCTTGTGGGAGAGCCTGTGTCTTTCCTGGAAGCGTTTGGGAGTTTTGCTCAGACGCGTGTTTCCTCAAGTTCAAGAATCAAGATCTAGGATACCTGCAGACAGGTGCCTGTTTGTGTGGAGACAGTCTGTTTGAAACTGTGTTCCTCAGCGCCCGCTCTTTCTCCCCGTCGCTCCACACGCCTGGGAGTCCCTTTCTTTCTCTCCACAAGCACGTGTGTTGACTTCGTCGCACATGTGCATCTGCACAAGCGTTGAGCTCAGCAGAGCGTGTCTCTTGACACTTGATGTGCGTTGGCTGTGTCTGCCTGCTCCAGTGAAGAGAGAAACGGGAAATCATCTTGGTAGAGGCAACAAAGCAAAAGCGAGGCAGGATCCACATCTGCTTAACAGAGACGGATTCCCTGCGCTGACGCAGTTCACAGTTACACGAGAAGCAATCTGAGCGGTCCGTCGACCGGAGACGTGTTTCCCAAGAGGTCGTTTAGCGAGTGAACAGCAGTGTGCGCGACTTTCAGGAGTGTGCCTGGAAAGTGCCAGAATCACCAGGAGCATCTGTGCAAAAGCTGCTGCCTCTGTGACCGCATTGAGGCACGTTCGCGTGTCTGCGAGTATATAGACGGCTCTTTCGCGTTCACTCCGAGGGAAACGGTCCGCTATTGCTTCTGTGCGCACAGACGCGATTCCCTTGTCTCTTGCGAACACAGGGAACTCTGTGCATCCAAATCTACAGGCTAAGGACGCGTCTGCATATGTTTTGGTGAACAATCGAGTGTGCGTGTTCTGACAGCTGCCTCTATGCAGACGTCTCCACAGAGCCACTTCTGAATGCCCCGCAGCCCAGGACTGAATGGATACACTAACAAGTGCACCGGTGTGAGCAACCACATATGCAGAAGGACGTCTTTCATCTCACAGAAGCGCGAACGTCTTGGCGTTCAAGCACATGGCAGAAACAAGGTGTGAACAGATGAGCTGCTGCTATTTTCTCCGTTCGGCATGCTTCGTTGTAGCTCTCTTGCCGGTCGCCGGCTTAGCGGCTTGCTTTGCGCGACTAGCTCTGGGGAGAGAAGGAGATAGCGCCGGAAACCTCGCCTTTTGCCTTCTTCGGCGCTGGAACCTGGTTGCTGCGCCTTCTCTTTGTCCATGTGCACACACACGATTCCTCAGCGAAAACCATGCAGAAACCTTTCCACGAGCACCCAGGGATGTGCACCCAGCACCACGTGCACGCACACGCAGCTAGAGAAAAGCACCTACCTTTTCACACACTGATGCCTAAGCAAACGCGTGGCCACACACACGCACACATCCGCAAGCGCGCCTACTCCCATCTATTGAGGGAAAGACGGACGAGCTCTTTGGTTGCTCTTCACAGGCTTGTCCCTGATCTATAGCTGAGGGCAAACACTTGTGTGCTTGTGGGAGAGCCTGTGTCTTTCCTGGAAGCGTTTGGGAGTTTTGCTCAGACGCGTGTTTCCTCAAGTTCAAGAATCAAGATCTAGGATACCTGCAGACAGGTGCCTGTTTGTGTGGAGACAGTCTGTTTGAAACTGTGTTCCTCAGCGCCCGCTCTTTCTCCCCGTCGCTCCACACGCCTGGGAGTCCCTTTCTTTCTCTCCACAAGCACGTGTGTTGACTTCGTCGCACATGTGCATCTGCACAAGCGTTGAGCTCAGCAGAGCGTGTCTCTTGACACTTGATGTGCGTTGGCTGTGTCTGCCTGCTCCAGTGAAGAGAGAAACGGGAAATCATCTTGGTAGAGGCAACAAAGCAAAAGCGAGGCAGGATCCACATCTGCTTAACAGAGACGGATTCCCTGCGCTGACGCAGTTCACAGTTACACGAGAAGCAATCTGAGCGGTCCGTCGACCGGAGACGTGTTTCCCAAGAGGTCGTTTAGCGAGTGAACAGCAGTGTGCGCGACTTTCAGGAGTGTGCCTGGAAAGTGCCAGAATCACCAGGAGCATCTGTGCAAAAGCTGCTGCCTCTGTGACCGCATTGAGGCACGTTCGCGTGTCTGCGAGTATATAGACGGCTCTTTCGCGTTCACTCCGAGGGAAACGGTCCGCTATTGCTTCTGTGCGCACAGACGCGATTCCCTTGTCTCTTGCGAACACAGGGAACTCTGTGCATCCAAATCTACAGGCTAAGGACGCGTCTGCATATGTTTTGGTGAACAATCGAGTGTGCGTGTTCTGACAGCTGCCTCTATGCAGACGTCTCCACAGAGCCACTTCTGAATGCCCCGCAGCCCAGGACTGAATGGATACACTAACAAGTGCACCGGTGTGAGCAACCACATATGCAGAAGGACGTCTTTCATCTCACAGAAGCGCGAACGTCTTGGCGTTCAAGCACATGGCAGAAACAAGGTGTGAACAGATGAGCTGCTGCTATTTTCTCCGTTCGGCATGCTTCGTTGTAGCTCTCTTGCCGGTCGCCGGCTTAGCGGCTTGCTTTGCGCGACTAGCTCTGGGGAGAGAAGGAGATAGCGCCGGAAACCTCGCCTTTTGCCTTCTTCGGCGCTGGAACCTGGTTGCTGCGCCTTCTCTTTGTCCATGTGCACACACACGATTCCTCAGCGAAAACCATGCAGAAACCTTTCCACGAGCACCCAGGGATGTGCACCCAGCACCACGTGCACGCACACGCAGCTAGAGAAAAGCACCTACCTTTTCACACACTGATGCCTAAGCAAACGCGTGGCCACACACACGCACACATCCGCAAGCGCGCCTACTCCCATCTATTGAGGGAAAGACGGACGAGCTCTTTGGTTGCTCTTCACAGGCTTGTCCCTGATCTATAGCTGAGGGCAAACACTTGTGTGCTTGTGGGAGAGCCTGTGTCTTTCCTGGAAGCGTTTGGGAGTTTTGCTCAGACGCGTGTTTCCTCAAGTTCAAGAATCAAGATCTAGGATACCTGCAGACAGGTGCCTGTTTGTGTGGAGACAGTCTGTTTGAAACTGTGTTCCTCAGCGCCCGCTCTTTCTCCCCGTCGCTCCACACGCCTGGGAGTCCCTTTCTTTCTCTCCACAAGCACGTGTGTTGACTTCGTCGCACATGTGCATCTGCACAAGCGTTGAGCTCAGCAGAGCGTGTCTCTTGACACTTGATGTGCGTTGGCTGTGTCTGCCTGCTCCAGTGAAGAGAGAAACGGGAAATCATCTTGGTAGAGGCAACAAAGCAAAAGCGAGGCAGGATCCACATCTGCTTAACAGAGACGGATTCCCTGCGCTGACACAGTTCACAGTTACACGAGAAGCAATCTGAGCGGTCCGTCGACCGGAGACGTGTTTCCCAAGAGGTCGTTTAGCGAGTGAACAGCAGTGTGCGCGACTTTCAGGAGTGTGCCTGGAAAGTGCCAGAATCACCAGGAGCATCTGTGCAAAAGCTGCTGCCTCTGTGACCGCATTGAGGCACGTTCGCGTGTCTGCGAGTATATAGACGGCTCTTTCGCGTTCACTCCGAGGGAAACGGTCCGCTATTGCTTCTGTGCGCACAGACGCGATTCCCTTGTCTCTTGCGAACACAGGGAACTCTGTGCATCCAAATCTACAGGCTAAGGACGCGTCTGCATATGTTTTGGTGAACAATCGAGTGTGCGTGTTCTGACAGCTGCCTCTATGCAGACGTCTCCACAGAGCCACTTCTGAATGCCCCGCAGCCCAGGACTGAATGGATACACTAACAAGTGCACCGGTGTGAGCAACCACATATGCAGAAGGACGTCTTTCATCTCACAGAAGCGCGAACGTCTTGGCGTTCAAGCACATGGCAGAAACAAGGTGTGAACAGATGAGCTGCTGCTATTTTCTCCGTTCGGCATGCTTCGTTGTAGCTCTCTTGCCGGTCGCCGGCTTAGCGGCTTGCTTTGCGCGACTAGCTCTGGGGAGAGAAGGAGATAGCGCCGGAAACCTCGCCTTTTGCCTTCTTCGGCGCTGGAACCTGGTTGCTGCGCCTTCTCTTTGTCCATGTGCACACACACGATTCCTCAGCGAAAACCATGCAGAAACCTTTCCACGAGCACCCAGGGATGTGCACCCAGCACCACGTGCACGCACACGCAGCTAGAGAAAAGCACCTACCTTTTCACACACTGATGCCTAAGCAAACGCGTGGCCACACACACGCACACATCCGCAAGCGCGCCTACTCCCATCTATTGAGGGAAAGACGGACGAGCTCTTTGGTTGCTCTTCACAGGCTTGTCCCTGATCTATAGCTGAGGGCAAACACTTGTGTGCTTGTGGGAGAGCCTGTGTCTTTCCTGGAAGCGTTTGGGAGTTTTGCTCAGACGCGTGTTTCCTCAAGTTCAAGAATCAAGATCTAGGATACCTGCAGACAGGTGCCTGTTTGTGTGGAGACAGTCTGTTTGAAACTGTGTTCCTCAGCGCCCGCTCTTTCTCCCCGTCGCTCCACACGCCTGGGAGTCCCTTTCTTTCTCTCCACAAGCACGTGTGTTGACTTCGTCGCACATGTGCATCTGCACAAGCGTTGAGCTCAGCAGAGCGTGTCTCTTGACACTTGATGTGCGTTGGCTGTGTCTGCCTGCTCCAGTGAAGAGAGAAACGGGAAATCATCTTGGTAGAGGCAACAAAGCAAAAGCGAGGCAGGATCCACATCTGCTTAACAGAGACGGATTCCCTGCGCTGACACAGTTCACAGTTACACGAGAAGCAATCTGAGCGGTCCGTCGACCGGAGACGTGTTTCCCAAGAGGTCGTTTAGCGAGTGAACAGCAGTGTGCGCGACTTTCAGGAGTGTGCCTGGAAAGTGCCAGAATCACCAGGAGCATCTGTGCAAAAGCTGCTGCCTCTGTGACCGCATTGAGGCACGTTCGCGTGTCTGCGAGTATATAGACGGCTCTTTCGCGTTCACTCCGAGGGAAACGGTCCGCTATTGCTTCTGTGCGCACAGACGCGATTCCCTTGTCTCTTGCGAACACAGGGAACTCTGTGCATCCAAATCTACAGGCTAAGGACGCGTCTGCATATGTTTTGGTGAACAATCGAGTGTGCGTGTTCTGACAGCTGCCTCTATGCAGACGTCTCCACAGAGCCACTTCTGAATGCCCCGCAGCCCAGGACTGAATGGATACACTAACAAGTGCACCGGTGTGAGCAACCACATATGCAGAAGGACGTCTTTCATCTCACAGAAGCGCGAACGTCTTGGCGTTCAAGCACATGGCAGAAACAAGGTGTGAACAGATGAGCTGCTGCTATTTTCTCCGTTCGGCATGCTTCGTTGTAGCTCTCTTGCCGGTCGCCGGCTTAGCGGCTTGCTTTGCGCGACTAGCTCTGGGGAGAGAAGGAGATAGCGCCGGAAACCTCGCCTTTTGCCTTCTTCGGCGCTGGAACCTGGTTGCTGCGCCTTCTCTTTGTCCATGTGCACACACACGATTCCTCAGCGAAAACCATGCAGAAACCTTTCCACGAGCACCCAGGGATGTGCACCCAGCACCACGTGCACGCACACGCAGCTAGAGAAAAGCACCTACCTTTTCACACACTGATGCCTAAGCAAACGCGTGGCCACACACACGCACACATCCGCAAGCGCGCCTACTCCCATCTATTGAGGGAAAGACGGACGAGCTCTTTGGTTGCTCTTCACAGGCTTGTCCCTGATCTATAGCTGAGGGCAAACACTTGTGTGCTTGTGGGAGAGCCTGTGTCTTTCCTGGAAGCGTTTGGGAGTTTTGCTCAGACGCGTGTTTCCTCAAGTTCAAGAATCAAGATCTAGGATACCTGCAGACAGGTGCCTGTTTGTGTGGAGACAGTCTGTTTGAAACTGTGTTCCTCAGCGCCCGCTCTTTCTCCCCGTCGCTCCACACGCCTGGGAGTCCCTTTCTTTCTCTCCACAAGCACGTGTGTTGACTTCGTCGCACATGTGCATCTGCACAAGCGTTGAGCTCAGCAGAGCGTGTCTCTTGACACTTGATGTGCGTTGGCTGTGTCTGCCTGCTCCAGTGAAGAGAGAAACGGGAAATCATCTTGGTAGAGGCAACAAAGCAAAAGCGAGGCAGGATCGACATCTGCTCAACAGAGACGGATTCCCTGCGCTGACACAGTTCACAGTTACACGAGAAGCAATCTGAGCGGTCCGTCGACCGGAGACGTGTTTCCCAAGAGGTCGTTTAGCGAGTGAACAGCAGTGTGCGCGACTTTCAGGAGTGTGCCTGGAAAGTGCCAGAATCACCAGGAGCATCTGTGCAAAAGCTGCTGCCTCTGTGACCGCATTGAGGCACGTTCGCGTGTCTGCGAGTATATAGACGGCTCTTTCGCGTTCACTCCGAGGGAAACGGTCCGCTATTGCTTCTGTGCGCACAGACGCGATTCCCTTGTCTCTTGCGAACACAGGGAACTCTGTGCATCCAAATCTACAGGCTAAGGACGCGTCTGCATATGTTTTGGTGAACAATCGAGTGTGCGTGTTCTGACAGCTGCCTCTATGCAGACGTCTCCACAGAGCCACTTCTGAATGCCCCGCAGCCCAGGACTGAATGGATACACTAACAAGTGCACCGGTGTGAGCAACCACATATGCAGAAGGACGTCTTTCATCTCACAGAAGCGCGAACGTCTTGGCGTTCAAGCACATGGCAGAAACAAGGTGTGAACAGATGAGCTGCTGCTATTTTCTCCGTTCGGCATGCTTCGTTGTAGCTCTCTTGCCGGTCGCCGGCTTAGCGGCTTGCTTTGCGCGACTAGCTCTGGGGAGAGAAGGAGATAGCGCCGGAAACCTCGCCTTTTGCCTTCTTCGGCGCTGGAACCTGGTTGCTGCGCCTTCTCTTTGTCCATGTGCACACACACGATTCCTCAGCGAAAACCATGCAGAAACCTTTCCACGAGCACCCAGGGATGTGCACCCAGCACCACGTGCACGCACACGCAGCTAGAGAAAAGCACCTACCTTTTCACACACTGATGCCTAAGCAAACGCGTGGCCACACACACGCACACATCCGCAAGCGCGCCTACTCCCATCTATTGAGGGAAAGACGGACGAGCTCTTTGGTTGCTCTTCACAGGCTTGTCCCTGATCTATAGCTGAGGGCAAACACTTGTGTGCTTGTGGGAGAGCCTGTGTCTTTCCTGGAAGCGTTTGGGAGTTTTGCTCAGACGCGTGTTTCCTCAAGTTCAAGAATCAAGATCTAGGATACCTGCAGACAGGTGCCTGTTTGTGTGGAGACAGTCTGTTTGAAACTGTGTTCCTCAGCGCCCGCTCTTTCTCCCCGTCGCTCCACACGCCTGGGAGTCCCTTTCTTTCTCTCCACAAGCACGTGTGTTGACTTCGTCGCACATGTGCATCTGCACAAGCGTTGAGCTCAGCAGAGCGTGTCTCTTGACACTTGATGTGCGTTGGCTGTGTCTGCCTGCTCCAGTGAAGAGAGAAACGGGAAATCATCTTGGTAGAGGCAACAAAGCAAAAGCGAGGCAGGATCCACATCTGCTTAACAGAGACGGATTCCCTGCGCTGACGCAGTTCACAGTTACACGAGAAGCAATCTGAGCGGTCCGTCGACCGGAGACGTGTTTCCCAAGAGGTCGTTTAGCGAGTGAACAGCAGTGTGCGCGACTTTCAGGAGTGTGCCTGGAAAGTGCCAGAATCACCAGGAGCATCTGTGCAAAAGCTGCTGCCTCTGTGACCGCATTGAGGCACGTTCGCGTGTCTGCGAGTATATAGACGGCTCTTTCGCGTTCACTCCGAGGGAAACGGTCCGCTATTGCTTCTGTGCGCACAGACGCGATTCCCTTGTCTCTTGCGAACACAGGGAACTCTGTGCATCCAAATCTACAGGCTAAGGACGCGTCTGCATATGTTTTGGTGAACAATCGAGTGTGCGTGTTCTGACAGCTGCCTCTATGCAGACGTCTCCACAGAGCCACTTCTGAATGCCCCGCAGCCCAGGACTGAATGGATACACTAACAAGTGCACCGGTGTGAGCAACCACATATGCAGAAGGACGTCTTTCATCTCACAGAAGCGCGAACGTCTTGGCGTTCAAGCACATGGCAGAAACAAGGTGTGAACAGATGAGCTGCTGCTATTTTCTCCGTTCGGCATGCTTCGTTGTAGCTCTCTTGCCGGTCGCCGGCTTAGCGGCTTGCTTTGCGCGACTAGCTCTGGGGAGAGAAGGAGATAGCGCCGGAAACCTCGCCTTTTGCCTTCTTCGGCGCTGGAACCTGGTTGCTGCGCCTTCTCTTTGTCCATGTGCACACACACGATTCCTCAGCGAAAACCATGCAGAAACCTTTCCACGAGCACCCAGGGATGTGCACCCAGCACCACGTGCACGCACACGCAGCTAGAGAAAAGCACCTACCTTTTCACACACTGATGCCTAAGCAAACGCGTGGCCACACACACGCACACATCCGCAAGCGCGCCTACTCCCATCTATTGAGGGAAAGACGGACGAGCTCTTTGGTTGCTCTTCACAGGCTTGTCCCTGATCTATAGCTGAGGGCAAACACTTGTGTGCTTGTGGGAGAGCCTGTGTCTTTCCTGGAAGCGTTTGGGAGTTTTGCTCAGACGCGTGTTTCCTCAAGTTCAAGAATCAAGATCTAGGATACCTGCAGACAGGTGCCTGTTTGTGTGGAGACAGTCTGTTTGAAACTGTGTTCCTCAGCGCCCGCTCTTTCTCCCCGTCGCTCCACACGCCTGGGAGTCCCTTTCTTTCTCTCCACAAGCACGTGTGTTGACTTCGTCGCACATGTGCATCTGCACAAGCGTTGAGCTCAGCAGAGCGTGTCTCTTGACACTTGATGTGCGTTGGCTGTGTCTGCCTGCTCCAGTGAAGAGAGAAACGGGAAATCATCTTGGTAGAGGCAACAAAGCAAAAGCGAGGCAGGATCCACATCTGCTTAACAGAGACGGATTCCCTGCGCTGACACAGTTCACAGTTACACGAGAAGCAATCTGAGCGGTCCGTCGACCGGAGACGTGTTTCCCAAGAGGTCGTTTAGCGAGTGAACAGCAGTGTGCGCGACTTTCAGGAGTGTGCCTGGAAAGTGCCAGAATCACCAGGAGCATCTGTGCAAAAGCTGCTGCCTCTGTGACCGCATTGAGGCACGTTCGCGTGTCTGCGAGTATATAGACGGCTCTTTCGCGTTCACTCCGAGGGAAACGGTCCGCTATTGCTTCTGTGCGCACAGACGCGATTCCCTTGTCTCTTGCGAACACAGGGAACTCTGTGCATCCAAATCTACAGGCTAAGGACGCGTCTGCATATGTTTTGGTGAACAATCGAGTGTGCGTGTTCTGACAGCTGCCTCTATGCAGACGTCTCCACAGAGCCACTTCTGAATGCCCCGCAGCCCAGGACTGAATGGATACACTAACAAGTGCACCGGTGTGAGCAACCACATATGCAGAAGGACGTCTTTCATCTCACAGAAGCGCGAACGTCTTGGCGTTCAAGCACATGGCAGAAACAAGGTGTGAACAGATGAGCTGCTGCTATTTTCTCCGTTCGGCATGCTTCGTTGTAGCTCTCTTGCCGGTCGCCGGCTTAGCGGCTTGCTTTGCGCGACTAGCTCTGGGGAGAGAAGGAGATAGCGCCGGAAACCTCGCCTTTTGCCTTCTTCGGCGCTGGAACCTGGTTGCTGCGCCTTCTCTTTGTCCATGTGCACACACACGATTCCTCAGCGAAAACCATGCAGAAACCTTTCCACGAGCACCCAGGGATGTGCACCCAGCACCACGTGCACGCACACGCAGCTAGAGAAAAGCACCTACCTTTTCACACACTGATGCCTAAGCAAACGCGTGGCCACACACACGCACACATCCGCAAGCGCGCCTACTCCCATCTATTGAGGGAAAGACGGACGAGCTCTTTGGTTGCTCTTCACAGGCTTGTCCCTGATCTATAGCTGAGGGCAAACACTTGTGTGCTTGTGGGAGAGCCTGTGTCTTTCCTGGAAGCGTTTGGGAGTTTTGCTCAGACGCGTGTTTCCTCAAGTTCAAGAATCAAGATCTAGGATACCTGCAGACAGGTGCCTGTTTGTGTGGAGACAGTCTGTTTGAAACTGTGTTCCTCAGCGCCCGCTCTTTCTCCCCGTCGCTCCACACGCCTGGGAGTCCCTTTCTTTCTCTCCACAAGCACGTGTGTTGACTTCGTCGCACATGTGCATCTGCACAAGCGTTGAGCTCAGCAGAGCGTGTCTCTTGACACTTGATGTGCGTTGGCTGTGTCTGCCTGCTCCAGTGAAGAGAGAAACGGGAAATCATCTTGGTAGAGGCAACAAAGCAAAAGCGAGGCAGGATCCACATCTGCTTAACAGAGACGGATTCCCTGCGCTGACACAGTTCACAGTTACACGAGAAGCAATCTGAGCGGTCCGTCGACCGGAGACGTGTTTCCCAAGAGGTCGTTTAGCGAGTGAACAGCAGTGTGCGCGACTTTCAGGAGTGTGCCTGGAAAGTGCCAGAATCACCAGGAGCATCTGTGCAAAAGCTGCTGCCTCTGTGACCGCATTGAGGCACGTTCGCGTGTCTGCGAGTATATAGACGGCTCTTTCGCGTTCACTCCGAGGGAAACGGTCCGCTATTGCTTCTGTGCGCACAGACGCGATTCCCTTGTCTCTTGCGAACACAGGGAACTCTGTGCATCCAAATCTACAGGCTAAGGACGCGTCTGCATATGTTTTGGTGAACAATCGAGTGTGCGTGTTCTGACAGCTGCCTCTATGCAGACGTCTCCACAGAGCCACTTCTGAATGCCCCGCAGCCCAGGACTGAATGGATACACTAACAAGTGCACCGGTGTGAGCAACCACATATGCAGAAGGACGTCTTTCATCTCACAGAAGCGCGAACGTCTTGGCGTTCAAGCACATGGCAGAAACAAGGTGTGAACAGATGAGCTGCTGCTATTTTCTCCGTTCGGCATGCTTCGTTGTAGCTCTCTTGCCGGTCGCCGGCTTAGCGGCTTGCTTTGCGCGACTAGCTCTGGGGAGAGAAGGAGATAGCGCCGGAAACCTCGCCTTTTGCCTTCTTCGGCGCTGGAACCTGGTTGCTGCGCCTTCTCTTTGTCCATGTGCACACACACGATTCCTCAGCGAAAACCATGCAGAAACCTTTCCACGAGCACCCAGGGATGTGCACCCAGCACCACGTGCACGCACACGCAGCTAGAGAAAAGCACCTACCTTTTCACACACTGATGCCTAAGCAAACGCGTGGCCACACACACGCACACATCCGCAAGCGCGCCTACTCCCATCTATTGAGGGAAAGACGGACGAGCTCTTTGGTTGCTCTTCACAGGCTTGTCCCTGATCTATAGCTGAGGGCAAACACTTGTGTGCTTGTGGGAGAGCCTGTGTCTTTCCTGGAAGCGTTTGGGAGTTTTGCTCAGACGCGTGTTTCCTCAAGTTCAAGAATCAAGATCTAGGATACCTGCAGACAGGTGCCTGTTTGTGTGGAGACAGTCTGTTTGAAACTGTGTTCCTCAGCGCCCGCTCTTTCTCCCCGTCGCTCCACACGCCTGGGAGTCCCTTTCTTTCTCTCCACAAGCACGTGTGTTGACTTCGTCGCACATGTGCATCTGCACAAGCGTTGAGCTCAGCAGAGCGTGTCTCTTGACACTTGATGTGCGTTGGCTGTGTCTGCCTGCTCCAGTGAAGAGAGAAACGGGAAATCATCTTGGTAGAGGCAACAAAGCAAAAGCGAGGCAGGATTGACATCTGCTCAACAGAGACGGATTCCCTGCGCTGACACAGTTCACAGTTACACGAGAAGCAATCTGAGCGGTCCGTCGACCGGAGACGTGTTTCCCAAGAGGTCGTTTAGCGAGTGAACAGCAGTGTGCGCGACTTTCAGGAGTGTGCCTGGAAAGTGCCAGAATCACCAGGAGCATCTGTGCAAAAGCTGCTGCCTCTGTGACCGCATTGAGGCACGTTCGCGTGTCTGCGAGTATATAGACGGCTCTTTCGCGTTCACTCCGAGGGAAACGGTCCGCTATTGCTTCTGTGCGCACAGACGCGATTCCCTTGTCTCTTGCGAACACAGGGAACTCTGTGCATCCAAATCTACAGGCTAAGGACGCGTCTGCATATGTTTTGGTGAACAATCGAGTGTGCGTGTTCTGACAGCTGCCTCTATGCAGACGTCTCCACAGAGCCACTTCTGAATGCCCCGCAGCCCAGGACTGAATGGATACACTAACAAGTGCACCGGTGTGAGCAACCACATATGCAGAAGGACGTCTTTCATCTCACAGAAGCGCGAACGTCTTGGCGTTCAAGCACATGGCAGAAACAAGGTGTGAACAGATGAGCTGCTGCTATTTTCTCCGTTCGGCATGCTTCGTTGTAGCTCTCTTGCCGGTCGCCGGCTTAGCGGCTTGCTTTGCGCGACTAGCTCTGGGGAGAGAAGGAGATAGCGCCGGAAACCTCGCCTTTTGCCTTCTTCGGCGCTGGAACCTGGTTGCTGCGCCTTCTCTTTGTCCATGTGCACACACACGATTCCTCAGCGAAAACCATGCAGAAACCTTTCCACGAGCACCCAGGGATGTGCACCCAGCACCACGTGCACGCACACGCAGCTAGAGAAAAGCACCTACCTTTTCACACACTGATGCCTAAGCAAACGCGTGGCCACACACACGCACACATCCGCAAGCGCGCCTACTCCCATCTATTGAGGGAAAGACGGACGAGCTCTTTGGTTGCTCTTCACAGGCTTGTCCCTGATCTATAGCTGAGGGCAAACACTTGTGTGCTTGTGGGAGAGCCTGTGTCTTTCCTGGAAGCGTTTGGGAGTTTTGCTCAGACGCGTGTTTCCTCAAGTTCAAGAATCAAGATCTAGGATACCTGCAGACAGGTGCCTGTTTGTGTGGAGACAGTCTGTTTGAAACTGTGTTCCTCAGCGCCCGCTCTTTCTCCCCGTCGCTCCACACGCCTGGGAGTCCCTTTCTTTCTCTCCACAAGCACGTGTGTTGACTTCGTCGCACATGTGCATCTGCACAAGCGTTGAGCTCAGCAGAGCGTGTCTCTTGACACTTGATGTGCGTTGGCTGTGTCTGCCTGCTCCAGTGAAGAGAGAAACGGGAAATCATCTTGGTAGAGGCAACAAAGCAAAAGCGAGGCAGGATCCACATCTGCTTAACAGAGACGGATTCCCTGCGCTGACGCAGTTCACAGTTACACGAGAAGCAATCTGAGCGGTCCGTCGACCGGAGACGTGTTTCCCAAGAGGTCGTTTAGCGAGTGAACAGCAGTGTGCGCGACTTTCAGGAGTGTGCCTGGAAAGTGCCAGAATCACCAGGAGCATCTGTGCAAAAGCTGCTGCCTCTGTGACCGCATTGAGGCACGTTCGCGTGTCTGCGAGTATATAGACGGCTCTTTCGCGTTCACTCCGAGGGAAACGGTCCGCTATTGCTTCTGTGCGCACAGACGCGATTCCCTTGTCTCTTGCGAACACAGGGAACTCTGTGCATCCAAATCTACAGGCTAAGGACGCGTCTGCATATGTTTTGGTGAACAATCGAGTGTGCGTGTTCTGACAGCTGCCTCTATGCAGACGTCTCCACAGAGCCACTTCTGAATGCCCCGCAGCCCAGGACTGAATGGATACACTAACAAGTGCACCGGTGTGAGCAACCACATATGCAGAAGGACGTCTTTCATCTCACAGAAGCGCGAACGTCTTGGCGTTCAAGCACATGGCAGAAACAAGGTGTGAACAGATGAGCTGCTGCTATTTTCTCCGTTCGGCATGCTTCGTTGTAGCTCTCTTGCCGGTCGCCGGCTTAGCGGCTTGCTTTGCGCGACTAGCTCTGGGGAGAGAAGGAGATAGCGCCGGAAACCTCGCCTTTTGCCTTCTTCGGCGCTGGAACCTGGTTGCTGCGCCTTCTCTTTGTCCATGTGCACACACACGATTCCTCAGCGAAAACCATGCAGAAACCTTTCCACGAGCACCCAGGGATGTGCACCCAGCACCACGTGCACGCACACGCAGCTAGAGAAAAGCACCTACCTTTTCACACACTGATGCCTAAGCAAACGCGTGGCCACACACACGCACACATCCGCAAGCGCGCCTACTCCCATCTATTGAGGGAAAGACGGACGAGCTCTTTGGTTGCTCTTCACAGGCTTGTCCCTGATCTATAGCTGAGGGCAAACACTTGTGTGCTTGTGGGAGAGCCTGTGTCTTTCCTGGAAGCGTTTGGGAGTTTTGCTCAGACGCGTGTTTCCTCAAGTTCAAGAATCAAGATCTAGGATACCTGCAGACAGGTGCCTGTTTGTGTGGAGACAGTCTGTTTGAAACTGTGTTCCTCAGCGCCCGCTCTTTCTCCCCGTCGCTCCACACGCCTGGGAGTCCCTTTCTTTCTCTCCACAAGCACGTGTGTTGACTTCGTCGCACATGTGCATCTGCACAAGCGTTGAGCTCAGCAGAGCGTGTCTCTTGACACTTGATGTGCGTTGGCTGTGTCTGCCTGCTCCAGTGAAGAGAGAAACGGGAAATCATCTTGGTAGAGGCAACAAAGCAAAAGCGAGGCAGGATCCACATCTGCTCAACAGAGACGGATTCCCTGCGCTGACACAGTTCACAGTTACACGAGAAGCAATCTGAGCGGTCCGTCGACCGGAGACGTGTTTCCCAAGAGGTCGTTTAGCGAGTGAACAGCAGTGTGCGCGACTTTCAGGAGTGTGCCTGGAAAGTGCCAGAATCACCAGGAGCATCTGTGCAAAAGCTGCTGCCTCTGTGACCGCATTGAGGCACGTTCGCGTGTCTGCGAGTATATAGACGGCTCTTTCGCGTTCACTCCGAGGGAAACGGTCCGCTATTGCTTCTGTGCGCACAGACGCGATTCCCTTGTCTCTTGCGAACACAGGGAACTCTGTGCATCCAAATCTACAGGCTAAGGACGCGTCTGCATATGTTTTGGTGAACAATCGAGTGTGCGTGTTCTGACAGCTGCCTCTATGCAGACGTCTCCACAGAGCCACTTCTGAATGCCCCGCAGCCCAGGACTGAATGGATACACTAACAAGTGCACCGGTGTGAGCAACCACATATGCAGAAGGACGTCTTTCATCTCACAGAAGCGCGAACGTCTTGGCGTTCAAGCACATGGCAGAAACAAGGTGTGAACAGATGAGCTGCTGCTATTTTCTCCGTTCGGCATGCTTCGTTGTAGCTCTCTTGCCGGTCGCCGGCTTAGCGGCTTGCTTTGCGCGACTAGCTCTGGGGAGAGAAGGAGATAGCGCCGGAAACCTCGCCTTTTGCCGCCTTCGGCGCTGGAACCTGGTTGCTGCGCCTTCTCTTTGTCCATGTGCACACACACGATTCCTCAGCGAAAACCATGCAGAAACCTTTCCACGAGCACCCAGGGATGTGCACCCAGCACCACGTGCACGCACACGCAGCTAGAGAAAAGCACCTACCTTTTCACACACTGATGCCTAAGCAAACGCGTGGCCACACACACGCACACATCCGCAAGCGCGCCTACTCCCATCTATTGAGGGAAAGACGGACGAGCTCTTTGGTTGCTCTTCACAGGCTTGTCCCTGATCTATAGCTGAGGGCAAACACTTGTGTGCTTGTGGGAGAGCCTGTGTCTTTCCTGGAAGCGTTTGGGAGTTTTGCTCAGACGCGTGTTTCCTCAAGTTCAAGAATCAAGATCTAGGATACCTGCAGACAGGTGCCTGTTTGTGTGGAGACAGTCTGTTTGAAACTGTGTTCCTCAGCGCCCGCTCTTTCTCCCCGTCGCTCCACACGCCTGGGAGTCCCTTTCTTTCTCTCCACAAGCACGTGTGTTGACTTCGTCGCACATGTGCATCTGCACAAGCGTTGAGCTCAGCAGAGCGTGTCTCTTGACACTTGATGTGCGTTGGCTGTGTCTGCCTGCTCCAGTGAAGAGAGAAACGGGAAATCATCTTGGTAGAGGCAACAAAGCAAAAGCGAGGCAGGATTGACATCTGCTCAACAGAGACGGATTCCCTGCGCTGACACAGTTCACAGTTACACGAGAAGCAATCTGAGCGGTCCGTCGACCGGAGACGTGTTTCCCAAGAGGTCGTTTAGCGAGTGAACAGCAGTGTGCGCGACTTTCAGGAGTGTGCCTGGAAAGTGCCAGAATCACCAGGAGCATCTGTGCAAAAGCTGCTGCCTCTGTGACCGCATTGAGGCACGTTCGCGTGTCTGCGAGTATATAGACGGCTCTTTCGCGTTCACTCCGAGGGAAACGGTCCGCTATTGCTTCTGTGCGCACAGACGCGATTCCCTTGTCTCTTGCGAACACAGGGAACTCTGTGCATCCAAATCTACAGGCTAAGGACGCGTCTGCATATGTTTTGGTGAACAATCGAGTGTGCGTGTTCTGACAGCTGCCTCTATGCAGACGTCTCCACAGAGCCACTTCTGAATGCCCCGCAGCCCAGGACTGAATGGATACACTAACAAGTGCACCGGTGTGAGCAACCACATATGCAGAAGGACGTCTTTCATCTCACAGAAGCGCGAACGTCTTGGCGTTCAAGCACATGGCAGAAACAAGGTGTGAACAGATGAGCTGCTGCTATTTTCTCCGTTCGGCATGCTTCGTTGTAGCTCTCTTGCCGGTCGCCGGCTTAGCGGCTTGCTTTGCGCGACTAGCTCTGGGGAGAGAAGGAGATAGCGCCGGAAACCTCGCCTTTTGCCTTCTTCGGCGCTGGAACCTGGTTGCTGCGCCTTCTCTTTGTCCATGTGCACACACACGATTCCTCAGCGAAAACCATGCAGAAACCTTTCCACGAGCACCCAGGGATGTGCACCCAGCACCACGTGCACGCACACGCAGCTAGAGAAAAGCACCTACCTTTTCACACACTGATGCCTAAGCAAACGCGTGGCCACACACACGCACACATCCGCAAGCGCGCCTACTCCCATCTATTGAGGGAAAGACGGACGAGCTCTTTGGTTGCTCTTCACAGGCTTGTCCCTGATCTATAGCTGAGGGCAAACACTTGTGTGCTTGTGGGAGAGCCTGTGTCTTTCCTGGAAGCGTTTGGGAGTTTTGCTCAGACGCGTGTTTCCTCAAGTTCAAGAATCAAGATCTAGGATACCTGCAGACAGGTGCCTGTTTGTGTGGAGACAGTCTGTTTGAAACTGTGTTCCTCAGCGCCCGCTCTTTCTCCCCGTCGCTCCACACGCCTGGGAGTCCCTTTCTTTCTCTCCACAAGCACGTGTGTTGACTTCGTCGCACATGTGCATCTGCACAAGCGTTGAGCTCAGCAGAGCGTGTCTCTTGACACTTGATGTGCGTTGGCTGTGTCTGCCTGCTCCAGTGAAGAGAGAAACGGGAAATCATCTTGGTAGAGGCAACAAAGCAAAAGCGAGGCAGGATTGACATCTGCTCAACAGAGACGGATTCCCTGCGCTGACACAGTTCACAGTTACACGAGAAGCAATCTGAGCGGTCCGTCGACCGGAGACGTGTTTCCCAAGAGGTCGTTTAGCGAGTGAACAGCAGTGTGCGCGACTTTCAGGAGTGTGCCTGGAAAGTGCCAGAATCACCAGGAGCATCTGTGCAAAAGCTGCTGCCTCTGTGACCGCATTGAGGCACGTTCGCGTGTCTGCGAGTATATAGACGGCTCTTTCGCGTTCACTCCGAGGGAAACGGTCCGCTATTGCTTCTGTGCGCACAGACGCGATTCCCTTGTCTCTTGCGAACACAGGGAACTCTGTGCATCCAAATCTACAGGCTAAGGACGCGTCTGCATATGTTTTGGTGAACAATCGAGTGTGCGTGTTCTGACAGCTGCCTCTATGCAGACGTCTCCACAGAGCCACTTCTGAATGCCCCGCAGCCCAGGACTGAATGGATACACTAACAAGTGCACCGGTGTGAGCAACCACATATGCAGAAGGACGTCTTTCATCTCACAGAAGCGCGAACGTCTTGGCGTTCAAGCACATGGCAGAAACAAGGTGTGAACAGATGAGCTGCTGCTATTTTCTCCGTTCGGCATGCTTCGTTGTAGCTCTCTTGCCGGTCGCCGGCTTAGCGGCTTGCTTTGCGCGACTAGCTCTGGGGAGAGAAGGAGATAGCGCCGGAAACCTCGCCTTTTGCCTTCTTCGGCGCTGGAACCTGGTTGCTGCGCCTTCTCTTTGTCCATGTGCACACACACGATTCCTCAGCGAAAACCATGCAGAAACCTTTCCACGAGCACCCAGGGATGTGCACCCAGCACCACGTGCACGCACACGCAGCTAGAGAAAAGCACCTACCTTTTCACACACTGATGCCTAAGCAAACGCGTGGCCACACACACGCACACATCCGCAAGCGCGCCTACTCCCATCTATTGAGGGAAAGACGGACGAGCTCTTTGGTTGCTCTTCACAGGCTTGTCCCTGATCTATAGCTGAGGGCAAACACTTGTGTGCTTGTGGGAGAGCCTGTGTCTTTCCTGGAAGCGTTTGGGAGTTTTGCTCAGACGCGTGTTTCCTCAAGTTCAAGAATCAAGATCTAGGATACCTGCAGACAGGTGCCTGTTTGTGTGGAGACAGTCTGTTTGAAACTGTGTTCCTCAGCGCCCGCTCTTTCTCTCCGTCGCTCCACACGCCTGGGAGTCCCTTTCTTTCTCTCCACAAGCACGTGTGTTGACTTCGTCGCACATGTGCATCTGCACAAGCGTTGAGCTCAGCAGAGCGTGTCTCTTGACACTTGATGTGCGTTGGCTGTGTCTGCCTGCTCCAGTGAAGAGAGAAACGGGAAATCATCTTGGTAGAGGCAACAAAGCAAAAGCGAGGCAGGATTGACATCTGCTCAACAGAGACGGATTCCCTGCGCTGACACAGTTCACAGTTACACGAGAAGCAATCTGAGCGGTCCGTCGACCGGAGACGTGTTTCCCAAGAGGTCGTTTAGCGAGTGAACAGCAGTGTGCGCGACTTTCAGGAGTGTGCCTGGAAAGTGCCAGAATCACCAGGAGCATCTGTGCAAAAGCTGCTGCCTCTGTGACCGCATTGAGGCACGTTCGCGTGTCTGCGAGTATATAGACGGCTCTTTCGCGTTCACTCCGAGGGAAACGGTCCGCTATTGCTTCTGTGCGCACAGACGCGATTCCCTTGTCTCTTGCGAACACAGGGAACTCTGTGCATCCAAATCTACAGGCTAAGGACGCGTCTGCATATGTTTTGGTGAACAATCGAGTGTGCGTGTTCTGACAGCTGCCTCTATGCAGACGTCTCCACAGAGCCACTTCTGAATGCCCCGCAGCCCAGGACTGAATGGATACACTAACAAGTGCACCGGTGTGAGCAACCACATATGCAGAAGGACGTCTTTCATCTCACAGAAGCGCGAACGTCTTGGCGTTCAAGCACATGGCAGAAACAAGGTGTGAACAGATGAGCTGCTGCTATTTTCTCCGTTCGGCATGCTTCGTTGTAGCTCTCTTGCCGGTCGCCGGCTTAGCGGCTTGCTTTGCGCGACTAGCTCTGGGGAGAGAAGGAGATAGCGCCGGAAACCTCGCCTTTTGCCTTCTTCGGCGCTGGAACCTGGTTGCTGCGCCTTCTCTTTGTCCATGTGCACACACACGATTCCTCAGCGAAAACCATGCAGAAACCTTTCCACGAGCACCCAGGGATGTGCACCCAGCACCACGTGCACGCACACGCAGCTAGAGAAAAGCACCTACCTTTTCACACACTGATGCCTAAGCAAACGCGTGGCCACACACACGCACACATCCGCAAGCGCGCCTACTCCCATCTATTGAGGGAAAGACGGACGAGCTCTTTGGTTGCTCTTCACAGGCTTGTCCCTGATCTATAGCTGAGGGCAAACACTTGTGTGCTTGTGGGAGAGCCTGTGTCTTTCCTGGAAGCGTTTGGGAGTTTTGCTCAGACGCGTGTTTCCTCAAGTTCAAGAATCAAGATCTAGGATACCTGCAGACAGGTGCCTGTTTGTGTGGAGACAGTCTGTTTGAAACTGTGTTCCTCAGCGCCCGCTCTTTCTCCCCGTCGCTCCACACGCCTGGGAGTCCCTTTCTTTCTCTCCACAAGCACGTGTGTTGACTTCGTCGCACATGTGCATCTGCACAAGCGTTGAGCTCAGCAGAGCGTGTCTCTTGACACTTGATGTGCGTTGGCTGTGTCTGCCTGCTCCAGTGAAGAGAGAAACGGGAAATCATCTTGGTAGAGGCAACAAAGCAAAAGCGAGGCAGGATTGACATCTGCTCAACAGAGACGGATTCCCTGCGCTGACACAGTTCACAGTTACACGAGAAGCAATCTGAGCGGTCCGTCGACCGGAGACGTGTTTCCCAAGAGGTCGTTTAGCGAGTGAACAGCAGTGTGCGCGACTTTCAGGAGTGTGCCTGGAAAGTGCCAGAATCACCAGGAGCATCTGTGCAAAAGCTGCTGCCTCTGTGACCGCATTGAGGCACGTTCGCGTGTCTGCGAGTATATAGACGGCTCTTTCGCGTTCACTCCGAGGGAAACGGTCCGCTATTGCTTCTGTGCGCACAGACGCGATTCCCTTGTCTCTTGCGAACACAGGGAACTCTGTGCATCCAAATCTACAGGCTAAGGACGCGTCTGCATATGTTTTGGTGAACAATCGAGTGTGCGTGTTCTGACAGCTGCCTCTATGCAGACGTCTCCACAGAGCCACTTCTGAATGCCCCGCAGCCCAGGACTGAATGGATACACTAACAAGTGCACCGGTGTGAGCAACCACATATGCAGAAGGACGTCTTTCATCTCACAGAAGCGCGAACGTCTTGGCGTTCAAGCACATGGCAGAAACAAGGTGTGAACAGATGAGCTGCTGCTATTTTCTCCGTTCGGCATGCTTCGTTGTAGCTCTCTTGCCGGTCGCCGGCTTAGCGGCTTGCTTTGCGCGACTAGCTCTGGGGAGAGAAGGAGATAGCGCCGGAAACCTCGCCTTTTGCCTTCTTCGGCGCTGGAACCTGGTTGCTGCGCCTTCTCTTTGTCCATGTGCACACACACGATTCCTCAGCGAAAACCATGCAGAAACCTTTCCACGAGCACCCAGGGATGTGCACCCAGCACCACGTGCACGCACACGCAGCTAGAGAAAAGCACCTACCTTTTCACACACTGATGCCTAAGCAAACGCGTGGCCACACACACGCACACATCCGCAAGCGCGCCTACTCCCATCTACTGAGGGAAAGACGGACGAGCTCTTTGGTTGCTCTTCACAGGCTTGTCCCTGATCTATAGCTGAGGGCAAACACTTGTGTGCTTGTGGGAGAGCCTGTGTCTTTCCTGGAAGCGTTTGGGAGTTTTGCTCAGACGCGTGTTTCCTCAAGTTCAAGAATCAAGATCTAGGATACCTGCAGACAGGTGCCTGTTTGTGTGGAGACAGTCTGTTTGAAACTGTGTTCCTCAGCGCCCGCTCTTTCTCCCCGTCGCTCCACACGCCTGGGAGTCCCTTTCTTTCTCTCCACAAGCACGTGTGTTGACTTCGTCGCACATGTGCATCTGCACAAGCGTTGAGCTCAGCAGAGCGTGTCTCTTGACACTTGATGTGCGTTGGCTGTGTCTGCCTGCTCCAGTGAAGAGAGAAACGGGAAATCATCTTGGTAGAGGCAACAAAGCAAAAGCGAGGCAGGATTGACATCTGCTCAACAGAGACGGATTCCCTGCGCTGACACAGTTCACAGTTACACGAGAAGCAATCTGAGCGGTCCGTCGACCGGAGACGTGTTTCCCAAGAGGTCGTTTAGCGAGTGAACAGCAGTGTGCGCGACTTTCAGGAGTGTGCCTGGAAAGTGCCAGAATCACCAGGAGCATCTGTGCAAAAGCTGCTGCCTCTGTGACCGCATTGAGGCACGTTCGCGTGTCTGCGAGTATATAGACGGCTCTTTCGCGTTCACTCCGAGGGAAACGGTCCGCTATTGCTTCTGTGCGCACAGACGCGATTCCCTTGTCTCTTGCGAACACAGGGAACTCTGTGCATCCAAATCTACAGGCTAAGGACGCGTCTGCATATGTTTTGGTGAACAATCGAGTGTGCGTGTTCTGACAGCTGCCTCTATGCAGACGTCTCCACAGAGCCACTTCTGAATGCCCCGCAGCCCAGGACTGAATGGATACACTAACAAGTGCACCGGTGTGAGCAACCACATATGCAGAAGGACGTCTTTCATCTCACAGAAGCGCGAACGTCTTGGCGTTCAAGCACATGGCAGAAACAAGGTGTGAACAGATGAGCTGCTGCTATTTTCTCCGTTCGGCATGCTTCGTTGTAGCTCTCTTGCCGGTCGCCGGCTTAGCGGCTTGCTTTGCGCGACTAGCTCTGGGGAGAGAAGGAGATAGCGCCGGAAACCTCGCCTTTTGCCTTCTTCGGCGCTGGAACCTGGTTGCTGCGCCTTCTCTTTGTCCATGTGCACACACACGATTCCTCAGCGAAAACCATGCAGAAACCTTTCCACGAGCACCCAGGGATGTGCACCCAGCACCACGTGCACGCACACGCAGCTAGAGAAAAGCACCTACCTTTTCACACACTGATGCCTAAGCAAACGCGTGGCCACACACACGCACACATCCGCAAGCGCGCCTACTCCCATCTATTGAGGGAAAGACGGACGAGCTCTTTGGTTGCTCTTCACAGGCTTGTCCCTGATCTATAGCTGAGGGCAAACACTTGTGTGCTTGTGGGAGAGCCTGTGTCTTTCCTGGAAGCGTTTGGGAGTTTTGCTCAGACGCGTGTTTCCTCAAGTTCAAGAATCAAGATCTAGGATACCTGCAGACAGGTGCCTGTTTGTGTGGAGACAGTCTGTTTGAAACTGTGTTCCTCAGCGCCCGCTCTTTCTCTCCGTCGCTCCACACGCCTGGGAGTCCCTTTCTTTCTCTCCACAAGCACGTGTGTTGACTTCGTCGCACATGTGCATCTGCACAAGCGTTGAGCTCAGCAGAGCGTGTCTCTTGACACTTGATGTGCGTTGGCTGTGTCTGCCTGCTCCAGTGAAGAGAGAAACGGGAAATCATCTTGGTAGAGGCAAGAAAGCAAAGGCGAGGCAGGATTGACATCTGCTCAACAGAGACGGATTCCCTGCGCTGACACAGTTCACAGTTACACGAGAAGCAATCTGAGCGGTCCGTCGACCGGAGACGTGTTTCCCAAGAGGTCGTTTAGCGAGTGAACAGCAGTGTGCGCGACTTTCAGGAGTGTGCCTGGAAAGTGCCAGAATCACCAGGAGCATCTGTGCAAAAGCTGCTGCCTCTGTGACCGCATTGAGGCACGTTCGCGTGTCTGCGAGTATATAGACGGCTCTTTCGCGTTCACTCCGAGGGAAACGGTCCGCTATTGCTTCTGTGCGCACAGACGCGATTCCCTTGTCTCTTGCGAACACAGGGAACTCTGTGCATCCAAATCTACAGGCTAAGGACGCGTCTGCATATGTTTTGGTGAACAATCGAGTGTGCGTGTTCTGACAGCTGCCTCTATGCAGACGTCTCCACAGAGCCACTTCTGAATGCCCCGCAGCCCAGGACTGAATGGATACACTAACAAGTGCACCGGTGTGAGCAACCACATATGCAGAAGGACGTCTTTCATCTCACAGAAGCGCGAACGTCTTGGCGTTCAAGCACATGGCAGAAACAAGGTGTGAACAGATGAGCTGCTGCTATTTTCTCCGTTCGGCATGCTTCGTTGTAGCTCTCTTGCCGGTCGCCGGCTTAGCGGCTTGCTTTGCGCGACTAGCTCTGGGGAGAGAAGGAGATAGCGCCGGAAACCTCGCCTTTTGCCTTCTTCGGCGCTGGAACCTGGTTGCTGCGCCTTCTCTTTGTCCATGTGCACACACACGATTCCTCAGCGAAAACCATGCAGAAACCTTTCCACGAGCACCCAGGGATGTGCACCCAGCACCACGTGCACGCACACGCAGCTAGAGAAAAGCACCTACCTTTTCACACACTGATGCCTAAGCAAACGCGTGGCCACACACACGCACACATCCGCAAGCGCGCCTACTCCCATCTATTGAGGGAAAGACGGACGAGCTCTTTGGTTGCTCTTCACAGGCTTGTCCCTGATCTATAGCTGAGGGCAAACACTTGTGTGCTTGTGGGAGAGCCTGTGTCTTTCCTGGAAGCGTTTGGGAGTTTTGCTCAGACGCGTGTTTCCTCAAGTTCAAGAATCAAGATCTAGGATACCTGCAGACAGGTGCCTGTTTGTGTGGAGACAGTCTGTTTGAAACTGTGTTCCTCAGCGCCCGCTCTTTCTCCCCGTCGCTCCACACGCCTGGGAGTCCCTTTCTTTCTCTCCACAAGCACGTGTGTTGACTTCGTCGCACATGTGCATCTGCACAAGCGTTGAGCTCAGCAGAGCGTGTCTCTTGACACTTGATGTGCGTTGGCTGTGTCTGCCTGCTCCAGTGAAGAGAGAAACGGGAAATCATCTTGGTAGAGGCAACAAAGCAAAAGCGAGGCAGGATTGACATCTGCTCAACAGAGACGGATTCCCTGCGCTGACACAGTTCACAGTTACACGAGAAGCAATCTGAGCGGTCCGTCGACCGGAGACGTGTTTCCCAAGAGGTCGTTTAGCGAGTGAACAGCAGTGTGCGCGACTTTCAGGAGTGTGCCTGGAAAGTGCCAGAATCACCAGGAGCATCTGTGCAAAAGCTGCTGCCTCTGTGACCGCATTGAGGCACGTTCGCGTGTCTGCGAGTATATAGACGGCTCTTTCGCGTTCACTCCGAGGGAAACGGTCCGCTATTGCTTCTGTGCGCACAGACGCGATTCCCTTGTCTCTTGCGAACACAGGGAACTCTGTGCATCCAAATCTACAGGCTAAGGACGCGTCTGCATATGTTTTGGTGAACAATCGAGTGTGCGTGTTCTGACAGCTGCCTCTATGCAGACGTCTCCACAGAGCCACTTCTGAATGCCCAGCAGCCCAGGACTGAATGGATACACTAACAAGTGCACCGGTGTGAGCAACCACATATGCAGAAGGACGTCTTTCATCTCACAGAAGCGCGAACGTCTTGGCGTTCAAGCACATGGCAGAAACAAGGTGTGAACAGATGAGCTGCTGCTATTTTCTCCGTTCGGCATGCTTCGTTGTAGCTCTCTTGCCGGTCGCCGGCTTAGCGGCTTGCTTTGCGCGACTAGCTCTGGGGAGAGAAGGAGATAGCGCCGGAAACCTCGCCTTTTGCCTTCTTCGGCGCTGGAACCTGGTTGCTGCGCCTTCTCTTTGTCCATGTGCACACACACGATTCCTCAGCGAAAACCATGCAGAAACCTTTCCACGAGCACCCAGGGATGTGCACCCAGCACCACGTGCACGCACACGCAGCTAGAGAAAAGCACCTACCTTTTCACACACTGATGCCTAAGCAAACGCGTGGCCACACACACGCACACATCCGCAAGCGCGCCTACTCCCATCTATTGAGGGAAAGACGGACGAGCTCTTCGGTTGCTCTTCACAGGCTTGTCCCTGATCTATAGCTGAGGGCAAACACTTGTCTGCTTGTGGGAGAGCCTGTGTCTTTCCTGGAAGCGTTTGGGAGTTTTGCTCAGACGCGTGTTTCCTCAAGTTCAAGAATCAAGATCTAGGATACCTGCAGACAGGTGCCTGTTTGTGTGGAGACAGTCTGTTTGAAACTGTGTTCCTCAGCGCCCGCTCTTTCTCCCCGTCGCTCCACACGCCTGGGAGTCCCTTTCTTTCTCTCCACAAGCACGTGTGTTGACTTCGTCGCACATGTGCATCTGCACAAGCGTTGAGCTCAGCAGAGCGTGTCTCTTGACACTTGATGTGCGTTGGCTGTGTCTGCCTGCTCCAGTGAAGAGAGAAACGGGAAATCATCTTGGTAGAGGCAACAAAGCAAAAGCGAGGCAGGATTGACATCTGCTCAACAGAGACGGATTCCCTGCGCTGACACAGTTCACAGTTACACGAGAAGCAATCTGAGCGGTCCGTCGACCGGAGACGTGTTTCCCAAGAGGTCGTTTAGCGAGTGAACAGCAGTGTGCGCGACTTTCAGGAGTGTGCCTGGAAAGTGCCAGAATCACCAGGAGCATCTGTGCAAAAGCTGCTGCCTCTGTGACCGCATTGAGGCACGTTCGCGTGTCTGCGAGTATATAGACGGCTCTTTCGCGTTCACTCCGAGGGAAACGGTCCGCTATTGCTTCTGTGCGCACAGACGCGATTCCCTTGTCTCTTGCGAACACAGGGAACTCTGTGCATCCAAATCTACAGGCTAAGGACGCGTCTGCATATGTTTTGGTGAACAATCGAGTGTGCGTGTTCTGACAGCTGCCTCTATGCAGACGTCTCCACAGAGCCACTTCTGAATGCCCCGCAGCCCAGGACTGAATGGATACACTAACAAGTGCACCGGTGTGAGCAACCACATATGCAGAAGGACGTCTTTCATCTCACAGAAGCGCGAACGTCTTGGCGTTCAAGCACATGGCAGAAACAAGGTGTGAACAGATGAGCTGCTGCTATTTTCTCCGTTCGGCATGCTTCGTTGTAGCTCTCTTGCCGGTCGCCGGCTTAGCGGCTTGCTTTGCGCGACTAGCTCTGGGGAGAGAAGGAGATAGCGCCGGAAACCTCGCCTTTTGCCTTCTTCGGCGCTGGAACCTGGTTGCTGCGCCTTCTCTTTGTCCATGTGCACACACACGATTCCTCAGCGAAAACCATGCAGAAACCTTTCCACGAGCACCCAGGGATGTGCACCCAGCACCACGTGCACGCACACGCAGCTAGAGAAAAGCACCTACCTTTTCACACACTGATGCCTAAGCAAACGCGTGGCCACACACACGCACACATCCGCAAGCGCGCCTACTCCCATCTATTGAGGGAAAGACGGACGAGCTCTTTGGTTGCTCTTCACAGGCTTGTCCCTGATCTATAGCTGAGGGCAAACACTTGTGTGCTTGTGGGAGAGCCTGTGTCTTTCCTGGAAGCGTTTGGGAGTTTTGCTCAGACGCGTGTTTCCTCAAGTTCAAGAATCAAGATCTAGGATACCTGCAGACAGGTGCCTGTTTGTGTGGAGACAGTCTGTTTGAAACTGTGTTCCTCAGCGCCCGCTCTTTCTCCCCGTCGCTCCACACGCCTGGGAGTCCCTTTCTTTCTCTCCACAAGCACGTGTGTTGACTTCGTCGCACATGTGCATCTGCACAAGCGTTGAGCTCAGCAGAGCGTGTCTCTTGACACTTGATGTGCGTTGGCTGTGTCTGCCTGCTCCAGTGAAGAGAGAAACGGGAAATCATCTTGGTAGAGGCAACAAAGCAAAAGCGAGGCAGGATTGACATCTGCTCAACAGAGACGGATTCCCTGCGCTGACACAGTTCACAGTTACACGAGAAGCAATCTGAGCGGTCCGTCGACCGGAGACGTGTTTCCCAAGAGGTCGTTTAGCGAGTGAACAGCAGTGTGCGCGACTTTCAGGAGTGTGCCTGGAAAGTGCCAGAATCACCAGGAGCATCTGTGCAAAAGCTGCTGCCTCTGTGACCGCATTGAGGCACGTTCGCGTGTCTGCGAGTATATAGACGGCTCTTTCGCGTTCACTCCGAGGGAAACGGTCCGCTATTGCTTCTGTGCGCACAGACGCGATTCCCTTGTCTCTTGCGAACACAGGGAACTCTGTGCATCCAAATCTACAGGCTAAGGACGCGTCTGCATATGTTTTGGTGAACAATCGAGTGTGCGTGTTCTGACAGCTGCCTCTATGCAGACGTCTCCACAGAGCCACTTCTGAATGCCCAGCAGCCCAGGACTGAATGGATACACTAACAAGTGCACCGGTGTGAGCAACCACATATGCAGAAGGACGTCTTTCATCTCACAGAAGCGCGAACGTCTTGGCGTTCAAGCACATGGCAGAAACAAGGTGTGAACAGATGAGCTGCTGCTATTTTCTCCGTTCGGCATGCTTCGTTGTAGCTCTCTTGCCGGTCGCCGGCTTAGCGGCTTGCTTTGCGCGACTAGCTCTGGGGAGAGAAGGAGATAGCGCCGGAAACCTCGCCTTTTGCCTTCTTCGGCGCTGGAACCTGGTTGCTGCGCCTTCTCTTTGTCCATGTGCACACACACGATTCCTCAGCGAAAACCATGCAGAAACCTTTCCACGAGCACCCAGGGATGTGCACCCAGCACCACGTGCACGCACACGCAGCTAGAGAAAAGCACCTACCTTTTCACACACTGATGCCTAAGCAAACGCGTGGCCACACACACGCACACATCCGCAAGCGCGCCTACTCCCATCTATTGAGGGAAAGACGGACGAGCTCTTTGGTTGCTCTTCACAGGCTTGTCCCTGATCTATAGCTGAGGGCAAACACTTGTGTGCTTGTGGGAGAGCCTGTGTCTTTCCTGGAAGCGTTTGGGAGTTTTGCTCAGACGCGTGTTTCCTCAAGTTCAAGAATCAAGATCTAGGATACCTGCAGACAGGTGCCTGTTTGTGTGGAGACAGTCTGTTTGAAACTGTGTTCCTCAGCGCCCGCTCTTTCTCTCCGTCGCTCCACACGCCTGGGAGTCCCTTTCTTTCTCTCCACAAGCACGTGTGTTGACTTCGTCGCACATGTGCATCTGCACAAGCGTTGAGCTCAGCAGAGCGTGTCTCTTGACACTTGATGTGCGTTGGCTGTGTCTGCCTGCTCCAGTGAAGAGAGAAACGGGAAATCATCTTGGTAGAGGCAAGAAAGCAAAGGCGAGGCAGGATTGACATCTGCTCAACAGAGACGGATTCCCTGCGCTGACACAGTTCACAGTTACACGAGAAGCAATCTGAGCGGTCCGTCGACCGGAGACGTGTTTCCCAAGAGGTCGTTTAGCGAGTGAACAGCAGTGTGCGCGACTTTCAGGAGTGTGCCTGGAAAGTGCCAGAATCACCAGGAGCATCTGTGCAAAAGCTGCTGCCTCTGTGACCGCATTGAGGCACGTTCGCGTGTCTGCGAGTATATAGACGGCTCTTTCGCGTTCACTCCGAGGGAAACGGTCCGCTATTGCTTCTGTGCGCACAGACGCGATTCCCTTGTCTCTTGCGAACACAGGGAACTCTGTGCATCCAAATCTACAGGCTAAGGACGCGTCTGCATATGTTTTGGTGAACAATCGAGTGTGCGTGTTCTGACAGCTGCCTCTATGCAGACGTCTCCACAGAGCCACTTCTGAATGCCCAGCAGCCCAGGACTGAATGGATACACTAACAAGTGCACCGGTGTGAGCAACCACATATGCAGAAGGACGTCTTTCATCTCACAGAAGCGCGAACGTCTTGGCGTTCAAGCACATGGCAGAAACAAGGTGTGAACAGATGAGCTGCTGCTATTTTCTCCGTTCGGCATGCTTCGTTGTAGCTCTCTTGCCGGTCGCCGGCTTAGCGGCTTGCTTTGCGCGACTAGCTCTGGGGAGAGAAGGAGATAGCGCCGGAAACCTCGCCTTTTGCCTTCTTCGGCGCTGGAACCTGGTTGCTGCGCCTTCTCTTTGTCCATGTGCACACACACGATTCCTCAGCGAAAACCATGCAGAAACCTTTCCACGAGCACCCAGGGATGTGCACCCAGCACCACGTGCACGCACACGCAGCTAGAGAAAAGCACCTACCTTTTCACACACTGATGCCTAAGCAAACGCGTGGCCACACACACGCACACATCCGCAAGCGCGCCTACTCCCATCTATTGAGGGAAAGACGGACGAGCTCTTTGGTTGCTCTTCACAGGCTTGTCCCTGATCTATAGCTGAGGGCAAACACTTGTGTGCTTGTGGGAGAGCCTGTGTCTTTCCTGGAAGCGTTTGGGAGTTTTGCTCAGACGCGTGTTTCCTCAAGTTCAAGAATCAAGATCTAGGATACCTGCAGACAGGTGCCTGTTTGTGTGGAGACAGTCTGTTTGAAACTGTGTTCCTCAGCGCCCGCTCTTTCTCCCCGTCGCTCCACACGCCTGGGAGTCCCTTTCTTTCTCTCCACAAGCACGTGTGTTGACTTCGTCGCACATGTGCATCTGCACAAGCGTTGAGCTCAGCAGAGCGTGTCTCTTGACACTTGATGTGCGTTGGCTGTGTCTGCCTGCTCCAGTGAAGAGAGAAACGGGAAATCATCTTGGTAGAGGCAACAAAGCAAAAGCGAGGCAGGATCGACATCTGCTCAACAGAGACGGATTCCCTGCGCTGACACAGTTCACAGTTACACGAGAAGCAATCTGAGCGGTCCGTCGACCGGAGACGTGTTTCCCAAGAGGTCGTTTAGCGAGTGAACAGCAGTGTGCGCGACTTTCAGGAGTGTGCCTGGAAAGTGCCAGAATCACCAGGAGCATCTGTGCAAAAGCTGCTGCCTCTGTGACCGCATTGAGGCACGTTCGCGTGTCTGCGAGTATATAGACGGCTCTTTCGCGTTCACTCCGAGGGAAACGGTCCGCTATTGCTTCTGTGCGCACAGACGCGATTCCCTTGTCTCTTGCGAACACAGGGAACTCTGTGCATCCAAATCTACAGGCTAAGGACGCGTCTGCATATGTTTTGGTGAACAATCGAGTGTGCGTGTTCTGACAGCTGCCTCTATGCAGACGTCTCCACAGAGCCACTTCTGAATGCCCCGCAGCCCAGGACTGAATGGATACACTAACAAGTGCACCGGTGTGAGCAACCACATATGCAGAAGGACGTCTTTCATCTCACAGAAGCGCGAACGTCTTGGCGTTCAAGCACATGGCAGAAACAAGGTGTGAACAGATGAGCTGCTGCTATTTTCTCCGTTCGGCATGCTTCGTTGTAGCTCTCTTGCCGGTCGCCGGCTTAGCGGCTTGCTTTGCGCGACTAGCTCTGGGGAGAGAAGGAGATAGCGCCGGAAACCTCGCCTTTTGCCTTCTTCGGCGCTGGAACCTGGTTGCTGCGCCTTCTCTTTGTCCATGTGCACACACACGATTCCTCAGCGAAAACCATGCAGAAACCTTTCCACGAGCACCCAGGGATGTGCACCCAGCACCACGTGCACGCACACGCAGCTAGAGAAAAGCACCTACCTTTTCACACACTGATGCCTAAGCAAACGCGTGGCCACACACACGCACACATCCGCAAGCGCGCCTACTCCCATCTATTGAGGGAAAGACGGACGAGCTCTTTGGTTGCTCTTCACAGGCTTGTCCCTGATCTATAGCTGAGGGCAAACACTTGTGTGCTTGTGGGAGAGCCTGTGTCTTTCCTGGAAGCGTTTGGGAGTTTTGCTCAGACGCGTGTTTCCTCAAGTTCAAGAATCAAGATCTAGGATACCTGCAGACAGGTGCCTGTTTGTGTGGAGACAGTCTGTTTGAAACTGTGTTCCTCAGCGCCCGCTCTTTCTCCCCGTCGCTCCACACGCCTGGGAGTCCCTTTCTTTCTCTCCACAAGCACGTGTGTTGACTTCGTCGCACATGTGCATCTGCACAAGCGTTGAGCTCAGCAGAGCGTGTCTCTTGACACTTGATGTGCGTTGGCTGTGTCTGCCTGCTCCAGTGAAGAGAGAAACGGGAAATCATCTTGGTAGAGGCAACAAAGCAAAAGCGAGGCAGGATTGACATCTGCTCAACAGAGACGGATTCCCTGCGCTGACACAGTTCACAGTTACACGAGAAGCAATCTGAGCGGTCCGTCGACCGGAGACGTGTTTCCCAAGAGGTCGTTTAGCGAGTGAACAGCAGTGTGCGCGACTTTCAGGAGTGTGCCTGGAAAGTGCCAGAATCACCAGGAGCATCTGTGCAAAAGCTGCTGCCTCTGTGACCGCATTGAGGCACGTTCGCGTGTCTGCGAGTATATAGACGGCTCTTTCGCGTTCACTCCGAGGGAAACGGTCCGCTATTGCTTCTGTGCGCACAGACGCGATTCCCTTGTCTCTTGCGAACACAGGGAACTCTGTGCATCCAAATCTACAGGCTAAGGACGCGTCTGCATATGTTTTGGTGAACAATCGAGTGTGCGTGTTCTGACAGCTGCCTCTATGCAGACGTCTCCACAGAGCCACTTCTGAATGCCCCGCAGCCCAGGACTGAATGGATACACTAACAAGTGCACCGGTGTGAGCAACCACATATGCAGAAGGACGTCTTTCATCTCACAGAAGCGCGAACGTCTTGGCGTTCAAGCACATGGCAGAAACAAGGTGTGAACAGATGAGCTGCTGCTATTTTCTCCGTTCGGCATGCTTCGTTGTAGCTCTCTTGCCGGTCGCCGGCTTAGCGGCTTGCTTTGCGCGACTAGCTCTGGGGAGAGAAGGAGATAGCGCCGGAAACCTCGCCTTTTGCCTTCTTCGGCGCTGGAACCTGGTTGCTGCGCCTTCTCTTTGTCCATGTGCACACACACGATTCCTCAGCGAAAACCATGCAGAAACCTTTCCACGAGCACCCAGGGATGTGCACCCAGCACCACGTGCACGCACACGCAGCTAGAGAAAAGCACCTACCTTTTCACACTCTGATGCCTAAGCAAACGCGTGGCCACACACACGCACACATCCGCAAGCGCGCCTACTCCCATCTATTGAGGGAAAGACGGACGAGCTCTTTGGTTGCTCTTCACAGGCTTGTCCCTGATCTATAGCTGAGGGCAAACACTTGTGTGCTTGTGGGAGAGCCTGTGTCTTTCCTGGAAGCGTTTGGGAGTTTTGCTCAGACGCGTGTTTCCTCAAGTTCAAGAATCAAGATCTAGGATACCTGCAGACAGGTGCCTGTTTGTGTGGAGACAGTCTGTTTGAAACTGTGTTCCTCAGCGCCCGCTCTTTCTCCCCGTCGCTCCACACGCCTGGGAGTCCCTTTCTTTCTCTCCACAAGCACGTGTGTTGACTTCGTCGCACATGTGCATCTGCACAAGCGTTGAGCTCAGCAGAGCGTGTCTCTTGACACTTGATGTGCGTTGGCTGTGTCTGCCTGCTCCAGTGAAGAGAGAAACGGGAAATCATCTTGGTAGAGGCAACAAAGCAAAAGCGAGGCAGGATCGACATCTGCTCAACAGAGACGGATTCCCTGCGCTGACACAGTTCACAGTTACACGAGAAGCAATCTGAGCGGTCCGTCGACCGGAGACGTGTTTCCCAAGAGGTCGTTTAGCGAGTGAACAGCAGTGTGCGCGACTTTCAGGAGTGTGCCTGGAAAGTGCCAGAATCACCAGGAGCATCTGTGCAAAAGCTGCTGCCTCTGTGACCGCATTGAGGCACGTTCGCGTGTCTGCGAGTATATAGACGGCTCTTTCGCGTTCACTCCGAGGGAAACGGTCCGCTATTGCTTCTGTGCGCACAGACGCGATTCCCTTGTCTCTTGCGAACACAGGGAACTCTGTGCATCCAAATCTACAGGCTAAGGACGCGTCTGCATATGTTTTGGTGAACAATCGAGTGTGCGTGTTCTGACAGCTGCCTCTATGCAGACGTCTCCACAGAGCCACTTCTGAATGCCCCGCAGCCCAGGACTGAATGGATACACTAACAAGTGCACCGGTGTGAGCAACCACATATGCAGAAGGACGTCTTTCATCTCACAGAAGCGCGAACGTCTTGGCGTTCAAGCACATGGCAGAAACAAGGTGTGAACAGATGAGCTGCTGCTATTTTCTCCGTTCGGCATGCTTCGTTGTAGCTCTCTTGCCGGTCGCCGGCTTAGCGGCTTGCTTTGCGCGACTAGCTCTGGGGAGAGAAGGAGATAGCGCCGGAAACCTCGCCTTTTGCCTTCTTCGGCGCTGGAACCTGGTTGCTGCGCCTTCTCTTTGTCCATGTGCACACACACGATTCCTCAGCGAAAACCATGCAGAAACCTTTCCACGAGCACCCAGGGATGTGCACCCAGCACCACGTGCACGCACACGCAGCTAGAGAAAAGCACCTACCTTTTCACACACTGATGCCTAAGCAAACGCGTGGCCACACACACGCACACATCCGCAAGCGCGCCTACTCCCATCTATTGAGGGAAAGACGGACGAGCTCTTTGGTTGCTCTTCACAGGCTTGTCCCTGATCTATAGCTGAGGGCAAACACTTGTGTGCTTGTGGGAGAGCCTGTGTCTTTCCTGGAAGCGTTTGGGAGTTTTGCTCAGACGCGTGTTTCCTCAAGTTCAAGAATCAAGATCTAGGATACCTGCAGACAGGTGCCTGTTTGTGTGGAGACAGTCTGTTTGAAACTGTGTTCCTCAGCGCCCGCTCTTTCTCCCCGTCGCTCCACACGCCTGGGAGTCCCTTTCTTTCTCTCCACAAGCACGTGTGTTGACTTCGTCGCACATGTGCATCTGCACAAGCGTTGAGCTCAGCAGAGCGTGTCTCTTGACACTTGATGTGCGTTGGCTGTGTCTGCCTGCTCCAGTGAAGAGAGAAACGGGAAATCATCTTGGTAGAGGCAACAAAGCAAAAGCGAGGCAGGATTGACATCTGCTCAACAGAGACGGATTCCCTGCGCTGACACAGTTCACAGTTACACGAGAAGCAATCTGAGCGGTCCGTCGACCGGAGACGTGTTTCCCAAGAGGTCGTTTAGCGAGTGAACAGCAGTGTGCGCGACTTTCAGGAGTGTGCCTGGAAAGTGCCAGAATCACCAGGAGCATCTGTGCAAAAGCTGCTGCCTCTGTGACCGCATTGAGGCACGTTCGCGTGTCTGCGAGTATATAGACGGCTCTTTCGCGTTCACTCCGAGGGAAACGGTCCGCTATTGCTTCTGTGCGCACAGACGCGATTCCCTTGTCTCTTGCGAACACAGGGAACTCTGTGCATCCAAATCTACAGGCTAAGGACGCGCCTGCATATGTTTTGGTGAACAATCGAGTGTGCGTGTTCTGACAGCTGCCTCTATGCAGACGTCTCCACAGAGCCACTTCTGAATGCCCCGCAGCCCAGGACTGAATGGATACACTAACAAGTGCACCGGTGTGAGCAACCACATATGCAGAAGGACGTCTTTCATCTCACAGAAGCGCGAACGTCTTGGCGTTCAAGCACATGGCAGAAACAAGGTGTGAACAGATGAGCTGCTGCTATTTTCTCCGTTCGGCATGCTTCGTTGTAGCTCTCTTGCCGGTCGCCGGCTTAGCGGCTTGCTTTGCGCGACTAGCTCTGGGGAGAGAAGGAGATAGCGCCGGAAACCTCGCCTTTTGCCTTCTTCGGCGCTGGAACCTGGTTGCTGCGCCTTCTCTTTGTCCATGTGCACACACACGATTCCTCAGCGAAAACCATGCAGAAACCTTTCCACGAGCACCCAGGGATGTGCACCCAGCACCACGTGCACGCACACGCAGCTAGAGAAAAGCACCTACCTTTTCACACACTGATGCCTAAGCAAACGCGTGGCCACACACACGCACACATCCGCAAGCGCGCCTACTCCCATCTATTGAGGGAAAGACGGACGAGCTCTTTGGTTGCTCTTCACAGGCTTGTCCCTGATCTATAGCTGAGGGCAAACACTTGTGTGCTTGTGGGAGAGCCTGTGTCTTTCCTGGAAGCGTTTGGGAGTTTTGCTCAGACGCGTGTTTCCTCAAGTTCAAGAATCAAGATCTAGGATACCTGCAGACAGGTGCCTGTTTGTGTGGAGACAGTCTGTTTGAAACTGTGTTCCTCAGCGCCCGCTCTTTCTCCCCGTCGCTCCACACGCCTGGGAGTCCCTTTCTTTCTCTCCACAAGCACGTGTGTTGACTTCGTCGCACATGTGCATCTGCACAAGCGTTGAGCTCAGCAGAGCGTGTCTCTTGACACTTGATGTGCGTTGGCTGTGTCTGCCTGCTCCAGTGAAGAGAGAAACGGGAAATCATCTTGGTAGAGGCAACAAAGCAAAAGCGAGGCAGGATTGACATCTGCTCAACAGAGACGGATTCCCTGCGCTGACACAGTTCACAGTTACACGAGAAGCAATCTGAGCGGTCCGTCGACCGGAGACGTGTTTCCCAAGAGGTCGTTTAGCGAGTGAACAGCAGTGTGCGCGACTTTCAGGAGTGTGCCTGGAAAGTGCCAGAATCACCAGGAGCATCTGTGCAAAAGCTGCTGCCTCTGTGACCGCATTGAGGCACGTTCGCGTGTCTGCGAGTATATAGACGGCTCTTTCGCGTTCACTCCGAGGGAAACGGTCCGCTATTGCTTCTGTGCGCACAGACGCGATTCCCTTGTCTCTTGCGAACACAGGGAACTCTGTGCATCCAAATCTACAGGCTAAGGACGCGTCTGCATATGTTTTGGTGAACAATCGAGTGTGCGTGTTCTGACAGCTGCCTCTATGCAGACGTCTCCACAGAGCCACTTCTGAATGCCCCGCAGCCCAGGACTGAATGGATACACTAACAAGTGCACCGGTGTGAGCAACCACATATGCAGAAGGACGTCTTTCATCTCACAGAAGCGCGAACGTCTTGGCGTTCAAGCACATGGCAGAAACAAGGTGTGAACAGATGAGCTGCTGCTATTTTCTCCGTTCGGCATGCTTCGTTGTAGCTCTCTTGCCGGTCGCCGGCTTAGCGGCTTGCTTTGCGCGACTAGCTCTGGGGAGAGAAGGAGATAGCGCCGGAAACCTCGCCTTTTGCCTTCTTCGGCGCTGGAACCTGGTTGCTGCGCCTTCTCTTTGTCCATGTGCACACACACGATTCCTCAGCGAAAACCATGCAGAAACCTTTCCACGAGCACCCAGGGATGTGCACCCAGCACCACGTGCACGCACACGCAGCTAGAGAAAAGCACCTACCTTTTCACACACTGATGCCTAAGCAAACGCGTGGCCACACACACGCACACATCCGCAAGCGCGCCTACTCCCATCTATTGAGGGAAAGACGGACGAGCTCTTTGGTTGCTCTTCACAGGCTTGTCCCTGATCTATAGCTGAGGGCAAACACTTGTGTGCTTGTGGGAGAGCCTGTGTCTTTCCTGGAAGCGTTTGGGAGTTTTGCTCAGACGCGTGTTTCCTCAAGTTCAAGAATCAAGATCTAGGATACCTGCAGACAGGTGCCTGTTTGTGTGGAGACAGTCTGTTTGAAACTGTGTTCCTCAGCGCCCGCTCTTTCTCCCCGTCGCTCCACACGCCTGGGAGTCCCTTTCTTTCTCTCCACAAGCACGTGTGTTGACTTCGTCGCACATGTGCATCTGCACAAGCGTTGAGCTCAGCAGAGCGTGTCTCTTGACACTTGATGTGCGTTGGCTGTGTCTGCCTGCTCCAGTGAAGAGAGAAACGGGAAATCATCTTGGTAGAGGCAACAAAGCAAAAGCGAGGCAGGATTGACATCTGCTCAACAGAGACGGATTCCCTGCGCTGACACAGTTCACAGTTACACGAGAAGCAATCTGAGCGGTCCGTCGACCGGAGACGTGTTTCCCAAGAGGTCGTTTAGCGAGTGAACAGCAGTGTGCGCGACTTTCAGGAGTGTGCCTGGAAAGTGCCAGAATCACCAGGAGCATCTGTGCAAAAGCTGCTGCCTCTGTGACCGCATTGAGGCACGTTCGCGTGTCTGCGAGTATATAGACGGCTCTTTCGCGTTCACTCCGAGGGAAACGGTCCGCTATTGCTTCTGTGCGCACAGACGCGATTCCCTTGTCTCTTGCGAACACAGGGAACTCTGTGCATCCAAATCTACAGGCTAAGGACGCGTCTGCATATGTTTTGGTGAACAATCGAGTGTGCGTGTTCTGACAGCTGCCTCTATGCAGACGTCTCCACAGAGCCACTTCTGAATGCCCCGCAGCCCAGGACTGAATGGATACACTAACAAGTGCACCGGTGTGAGCAACCACATATGCAGAAGGACGTCTTTCATCTCACAGAAGCGCGAACGTCTTGGCGTTCAAGCACATGGCAGAAACAAGGTGTGAACAGATGAGCTGCTGCTATTTTCTCCGTTCGGCATGCTTCGTTGTAGCTCTCTTGCCGGTCGCCGGCTTAGCGGCTTGCTTTGCGCGACTAGCTCTGGGGAGAGAAGGAGATAGCGCCGGAAACCTCGCCTTTTGCCTTCTTCGGCGCTGGAACCTGGTTGCTGCGCCTTCTCTTTGTCCATGTGCACACACACGATTCCTCAGCGAAAACCATGCAGAAACCTTTCCACGAGCACCCAGGGATGTGCACCCAGCACCACGTGCACGCACACGCAGCTAGAGAAAAGCACCTACCTTTTCACACACTGATGCCTAAGCAAACGCGTGGCCACACACACGCACACATCCGCAAGCGCGCCTACTCCCATCTATTGAGGGAAAGACGGACGAGCTCTTTGGTTGCTCTTCACAGGCTTGTCCCTGATCTATAGCTGAGGGCAAACACTTGTGTGCTTGTGGGAGAGCCTGTGTCTTTCCTGGAAGCGTTTGGGAGTTTTGCTCAGACGCGTGTTTCCTCAAGTTCAAGAATCAAGATCTAGGATACCTGCAGACAGGTGCCTGTTTGTGTGGAGACAGTCTGTTTGAAACTGTGTTCCTCAGCGCCCGCTCTTTCTCCCCGTCGCTCCACACGCCTGGGAGTCCCTTTCTTTCTCTCCACAAGCACGTGTGTTGACTTCGTCGCACATGTGCATCTGCACAAGCGTTGAGCTCAGCAGAGCGTGTCTCTTGACACTTGATGTGCGTTGGCTGTGTCTGCCTGCTCCAGTGAAGAGAGAAACGGGAAATCATCTTGGTAGAGGCAACAAAGCAAAAGCGAGGCAGGATTGACATCTGCTCAACAGAGACGGATTCCCTGCGCTGACACAGTTCACAGTTACACGAGAAGCAATCTGAGCGGTCCGTCGACCGGAGACGTGTTTCCCAAGAGGTCGTTTAGCGAGTGAACAGCAGTGTGCGCGACTTTCAGGAGTGTGCCTGGAAAGTGCCAGAATCACCAGGAGCATCTGTGCAAAAGCTGCTGCCTCTGTGACCGCATTGAGGCACGTTCGCGTGTCTGCGAGTATATAGACGGCTCTTTCGCGTTCACTCCGAGGGAAACGGTCCGCTATTGCTTCTGTGCGCACAGACGCGATTCCCTTGTCTCTTGCGAACACAGGGAACTCTGTGCATCCAAATCTACAGGCTAAGGACGCGTCTGCATATGTTTTGGTGAACAATCGAGTGTGCGTGTTCTGACAGCTGCCTCTATGCAGACGTCTCCACAGAGCCACTTCTGAATGCCCCGCAGCCCAGGACTGAATGGATACACTAACAAGTGCACCGGTGTGAGCAACCACATATGCAGAAGGACGTCTTTCATCTCACAGAAGCGCGAACGTCTTGGCGTTCAAGCACATGGCAGAAACAAGGTGTGAACAGATGAGCTGCTGCTATTTTCTCCGTTCGGCATGCTTCGTTGTAGCTCTCTTGCCGGTCGCCGGCTTAGCGGCTTGCTTTGCGCGACTAGCTCTGGGGAGAGAAGGAGATAGCGCCGGAAACCTCGCCTTTTGCCTTCTTCGGCGCTGGAACCTGGTTGCTGCGCCTTCTCTTTGTCCATGTGCACACACACGATTCCTCAGCGAAAACCATGCAGAAACCTTTCCACGAGCACCCAGGGATGTGCACCCAGCACCACGTGCACGCACACGCAGCTAGAGAAAAGCACCTACCTTTTCACACACTGATGCCTAAGCAAACGCGTGGCCACACACACGCACACATCCGCAAGCGCGCCTACTCCCATCTACTGAGGGAAAGACGGACGAGCTCTTTGGTTGCTCTTCACAGGCTTGTCCCTGATCTATAGCTGAGGGCAAACACTTGTGTGCTTGTGGGAGAGCCTGTGTCTTTCCTGGAAGCGTTTGGGAGTTTTGCTCAGACGCGTGTTTCCTCAAGTTCAAGAATCAAGATCTAGGATACCTGCAGACAGGTGCCTGTTTGTGTGGAGACAGTCTGTTTGAAACTGTGTTCCTCAGCGCCCGCTCTTTCTCCCCGTCGCTCCACACGCCTGGGAGTCCCTTTCTTTCTCTCCACAAGCACGTGTGTTGACTTCGTCGCACATGTGCATCTGCACAAGCGTTGAGCTCAGCAGAGCGTGTCTCTTGACACTTGATGTGCGTTGGCTGTGTCTGCCTGCTCCAGTGAAGAGAGAAACGGGAAATCATCTTGGTAGAGGCAACAAAGCAAAAGCGAGGCAGGATTGACATCTGCTCAACAGAGACGGATTCCCTGCGCTGACACAGTTCACAGTTACACGAGAAGCAATCTGAGCGGTCCGTCGACCGGAGACGTGTTTCCCAAGAGGTCGTTTAGCGAGTGAACAGCAGTGTGCGCGACTTTCAGGAGTGTGCCTGGAAAGTGCCAGAATCACCAGGAGCATCTGTGCAAAAGCTGCTGCCTCTGTGACCGCATTGAGGCACGTTCGCGTGTCTGCGAGTATATAGACGGCTCTTTCGCGTTCACTCCGAGGGAAACGGTCCGCTATTGCTTCTGTGCGCACAGACGCGATTCCCTTGTCTCTTGCGAACACAGGGAACTCTGTGCATCCAAATCTACAGGCTAAGGACGCGTCTGCATATGTTTTGGTGAACAATCGAGTGTGCGTGTTCTGACAGCTGCCTCTATGCAGACGTCTCCACAGAGCCACTTCTGAATGCCCCGCAGCCCAGGACTGAATGGATACACTAACAAGTGCACCGGTGTGAGCAACCACATATGCAGAAGGACGTCTTTCATCTCACAGAAGCGCGAACGTCTTGGCGTTCAAGCACATGGCAGAAACAAGGTGTGAACAGATGAGCTGCTGCTATTTTCTCCGTTCGGCATGCTTCGTTGTAGCTCTCTTGCCGGTCGCCGGCTTAGCGGCTTGCTTTGCGCGACTAGCTCTGGGGAGAGAAGGAGATAGCGCCGGAAACCTCGCCTTTTGCCTTCTTCGGCGCTGGAACCTGGTTGCTGCGCCTTCTCTTTGTCCATGTGCACACACACGATTCCTCAGCGAAAACCATGCAGAAACCTTTCCACGAGCACCCAGGGATGTGCACCCAGCACCACGTGCACGCACACGCAGCTAGAGAAAAGCACCTACCTTTTCACACACTGATGCCTAAGCAAACGCGTGGCCACACACACGCACACATCCGCAAGCGCGCCTACTCCCATCTATTGAGGGAAAGACGGACGAGCTCTTTGGTTGCTCTTCACAGGCTTGTCCCTGATCTATAGCTGAGGGCAAACACTTGTGTGCTTGTGGGAGAGCCTGTGTCTTTCCTGGAAGCGTTTGGGAGTTTTGCTCAGACGCGTGTTTCCTCAAGTTCAAGAATCAAGATCTAGGATACCTGCAGACAGGTGCCTGTTTGTGTGGAGACAGTCTGTTTGAAACTGTGTTCCTCAGCGCCCGCTCTTTCTCCCCGTCGCTCCACACGCCTGGGAGTCCCTTTCTTTCTCTCCACAAGCACGTGTGTTGACTTCGTCGCACATGTGCATCTGCACAAGCGTTGAGCTCAGCAGAGCGTGTCTCTTGACACTTGATGTGCGTTGGCTGTGTCTGCCTGCTCCAGTGAAGAGAGAAACGGGAAATCATCTTGGTAGAGGCAACAAAGCAAAAGCGAGGCAGGATTGACATCTGCTCAACAGAGACGGATTCCCTGCGCTGACACAGTTCACAGTTACACGAGAAGCAATCTGAGCGGTCCGTCGACCGGAGACGTGTTTCCCAAGAGGTCGTTTAGCGAGTGAACAGCAGTGTGCGCGACTTTCAGGAGTGTGCCTGGAAAGTGCCAGAATCACCAGGAGCATCTGTGCAAAAGCTGCTGCCTCTGTGACCGCATTGAGGCACGTTCGCGTGTCTGCGAGTATATAGACGGCTCTTTCGCGTTCACTCCGAGGGAAACGGTCCGCTATTGCTTCTGTGCGCACAGACGCGATTCCCTTGTCTCTTGCGAACACAGGGAACTCTGTGCATCCAAATCTACAGGCTAAGGACGCGTCTGCATATGTTTTGGTGAACAATCGAGTGTGCGTGTTCTGACAGCTGCCTCTATGCAGACGTCTCCACAGAGCCACTTCTGAATGCCCCGCAGCCCAGGACTGAATGGATACACTAACAAGTGCACCGGTGTGAGCAACCACATATGCAGAAGGACGTCTTTCATCTCACAGAAGCGCGAACGTCTTGGCGTTCAAGCACATGGCAGAAACAAGGTGTGAACAGATGAGCTGCTGCTATTTTCTCCGTTCGGCATGCTTCGTTGTAGCTCTCTTGCCGGTCGCCGGCTTAGCGGCTTGCTTTGCGCGACTAGCTCTGGGGAGAGAAGGAGATAGCGCCGGAAACCTCGCCTTTTGCCTTCTTCGGCGCTGGAACCTGGTTGCTGCGCCTTCTCTTTGTCCATGTGCACACACACGATTCCTCAGCGAAAACCATGCAGAAACCTTTCCACGAGCACCCAGGGATGTGCACCCAGCACCACGTGCACGCACACGCAGCTAGAGAAAAGCACCTACCTTTTCACACACTGATGCCTAAGCAAACGCGTGGCCACACACACGCACACATCCGCAAGCGCGCCTACTCCCATCTATTGAGGGAAAGACGGACGAGCTCTTTGGTTGCTCTTCACAGGCTTGTCCCTGATCTATAGCTGAGGGCAAACACTTGTGTGCTTGTGGGAGAGCCTGTGTCTTTCCTGGAAGCGTTTGGGAGTTTTGCTCAGACGCGTGTTTCCTCAAGTTCAAGAATCAAGATCTAGGATACCTGCAGACAGGTGCCTGTTTGTGTGGAGACAGTCTGTTTGAAACTGTGTTCCTCAGCGCCCGCTCTTTCTCCCCGTCGCTCCACACGCCTGGGAGTCCCTTTCTTTCTCTCCACAAGCACGTGTGTTGACTTCGTCGCACATGTGCATCTGCACAAGCGTTGAGCTCAGCAGAGCGTGTCTCTTGACACTTGATGTGCGTTGGCTGTGTCTGCCTGCTCCAGTGAAGAGAGAAACGGGAAATCATCTTGGTAGAGGCAACAAAGCAAAGGCGAGGCAGGATTGACATCTGCTCAACAGAGACGGATTCCCTGCGCTGACACAGTTCACAGTTACACGAGAAGCAATCTGAGCGGTCCGTCGACCGGAGACGTGTTTCCCAAGAGGTCGTTTAGCGAGTGAACAGCAGTGTGCGCGACTTTCAGGAGTGTGCCTGGAAAGTGCCAGAATCACCAGGAGCATCTGTGCAAAAGCTGCTGCCTCTGTGACCGCATTGAGGCACGTTCGCGTGTCTGCGAGTATATAGACGGCTCTTTCGCGTTCACTCCGAGGGAAACGGTCCGCTATTGCTTCTGTGCGCACAGACGCGATTCCCTTGTCTCTTGCGAACACAGGGAACTCTGTGCATCCAAATCTACAGGCTAAGGACGCGTCTGCATATGTTTTGGTGAACAATCGAGTGTGCGTGTTCTGACAGCTGCCTCTATGCAGACGTCTCCACAGAGCCACTTCTGAATGCCCCGCAGCCCAGGACTGAATGGATACACTAACAAGTGCACCGGTGTGAGCAACCACATATGCAGAAGGACGTCTTTCATCTCACAGAAGCGCGAACGTCTTGGCGTTCAAGCACATGGCAGAAACAAGGTGTGAACAGATGAGCTGCTGCTATTTTCTCCGTTCGGCATGCTTCGTTGTAGCTCTCTTGCCGGTCGCCGGCTTAGCGGCTTGCTTTGCGCGACTAGCTCTGGGGAGAGAAGGAGATAGCGCCGGAAACCTCGCCTTTTGCCTTCTTCGGCGCTGGAACCTGGTTGCTGCGCCTTCTCTTTGTCCATGTGCACACACACGATTCCTCAGCGAAAACCATGCAGAAACCTTTCCACGAGCACCCAGGGATGTGCACCCAGCACCACGTGCACGCACACGCAGCTAGAGAAAAGCACCTACCTTTTCACACACTGATGCCTAAGCAAACGCGTGGCCACACACACGCACACATCCGCAAGCGCGCCTACTCCCATCTACTGAGGGAAAGACGGACGAGCTCTTTGGTTGCTCTTCACAGGCTTGTCCCTGATCTATAGCTGAGGGCAAACACTTGTGTGCTTGTGGGAGAGCCTGTGTCTTTCCTGGAAGCGTTTGGGAGTTTTGCTCAGACGCGTGTTTCCTCAAGTTCAAGAATCAAGATCTAGGATACCTGCAGACAGGTGCCTGTTTGTGTGGAGACAGTCTGTTTGAAACTGTGTTCCTCAGCGCCCGCTCTTTCTCCCCGTCGCTCCACACGCCTGGGAGTCCCTTTCTTTCTCTCCACAAGCACGTGTGTTGACTTCGTCGCACATGTGCATCTGCACAAGCGTTGAGCTCAGCAGAGCGTGTCTCTTGACACTTGATGTGCGTTGGCTGTGTCTGCCTGCTCCAGTGAAGAGAGAAACGGGAAATCATCTTGGTAGAGGCAACAAAGCAAAAGCGAGGCAGGATTGACATCTGCTCAACAGAGACGGATTCCCTGCGCTGACACAGTTCACAGTTACACGAGAAGCAATCTGAGCGGTCCGTCGACCGGTAGACGTGTTTCCCAAGAGGTCGTTTAGCGAGTGAACAGCAGTGTGCGCGACTTTCAGGAGTGTGCCTGGAAAGTGCCAGAATCACCAGGAGCATCTGTGCAAAAGCTGCTGCCTCTGTGACCGCATTGAGGCACGTTCGCGTGTCTGCGAGTATATAGACGGCTCTTTCGCGTTCACTCCGAGGGAAACGGTCCGCTATTGCTTCTGTGCGCACAGACGCGATTCCCTTGTCTCTTGCGAACACAGGGAACTCTGTGCATCCAAATCTACAGGCTAAGGACGCGTCTGCATATGTTTTGGTGAACAATCGAGTGTGCGTGTTCTGACAGCTGCCTCTATGCAGACGTCTCCACAGAGCCACTTCTGAATGCCCCGCAGCCCAGGACTGAATGGATACACTAACAAGTGCACCGGTGTGAGCAACCACATATGCAGAAGGACGTCTTTCATCTCACAGAAGCGCGAACGTCTTGGCGTTCAAGCACATGGCAGAAACAAGGTGTGAACAGATGAGCTGCTGCTATTTTCTCCGTTCGGCATGCTTCGTTGTAGCTCTCTTGCCGGTCGCCGGCTTAGCGGCTTGCTTTGCGCGACTAGCTCTGGGGAGAGAAGGAGATAGCGCCGGAAACCTCGCCTTTTGCCTTCTTCGGCGCTGGAACCTGGTTGCTGCGCCTTCTCTTTGTCCATGTGCACACACACGATTCCTCAGCGAAAACCATGCAGAAACCTTTCCACGAGCACCCAGGGATGTGCACCCAGCACCACGTGCACGCACACGCAGCTAGAGAAAAGCACCTACCTTTTCACACACTGATGCCTAAGCAAACGCGTGGCCACACACACGCACACATCCGCAAGCGCGCCTACTCCCATCTATTGAGGGAAAGACGGACGAGCTCTTTGGTTGCTCTTCACAGGCTTGTCCCTGATCTATAGCTGAGGGCAAACACTTGTGTGCTTGTGGGAGAGCCTGTGTCTTTCCTGGAAGCGTTTGGGAGTTTTGCTCAGACGCGTGTTTCCTCAAGTTCAAGAATCAAGATCTAGGATACCTGCAGACAGGTGCCTGTTTGTGTGGAGACAGTCTGTTTGAAACTGTGTTCCTCAGCGCCCGCTCTTTCTCCCCGTCGCTCCACACGCCTGGGAGTCCCTTTCTTTCTCTCCACAAGCACGTGTGTTGACTTCGTCGCACATGTGCATCTGCACAAGCGTTGAGCTCAGCAGAGCGTGTCTCTTGACACTTGATGTGCGTTGGCTGTGTCTGCCTGCTCCAGTGAAGAGAGAAACGGGAAATCATCTTGGTAGAGGCAACAAAGCAAAAGCGAGGCAGGATTGACATCTGCTCAACAGAGACGGATTCCCTGCGCTGACACAGTTCACAGTTACACGAGAAGCAATCTGAGCGGTCCGTCGACCGGAGACGTGTTTCCCAAGAGGTCGTTTAGCGAGTGAACAGCAGTGTGCGCGACTTTCAGGAGTGTGCCTGGAAAGTGCCAGAATCACCAGGAGCATCTGTGCAAAAGCTGCTGCCTCTGTGACCGCATTGAGGCACGTTCGCGTGTCTGCGAGTATATAGACGGCTCTTTCGCGTTCACTCCGAGGGAAACGGTCCGCTATTGCTTCTGTGCGCACAGACGCGATTCCCTTGTCTCTTGCGAACACAGGGAACTCTGTGCATCCAAATCTACAGGCTAAGGACGCGTCTGCATATGTTTTGGTGAACAATCGAGTGTGCGTGTTCTGACAGCTGCCTCTATGCAGACGTCTCCACAGAGCCACTTCTGAATGCCCCGCAGCCCAGGACTGAATGGATACACTAACAAGTGCACCGGTGTGAGCAACCACATATGCAGAAGGACGTCTTTCATCTCACAGAAGCGCGAACGTCTTGGCGTTCAAGCACATGGCAGAAACAAGGTGTGAACAGATGAGCTGCTGCTATTTTCTCCGTTCGGCATGCTTCGTTGTAGCTCTCTTGCCGGTCGCCGGCTTAGCGGCTTGCTTTGCGCGACTAGCTCTGGGGAGAGAAGGAGATAGCGCCGGAAACCTCGCCTTTTGCCTTCTTCGGCGCTGGAACCTGGTTGCTGCGCCTTCTCTTTGTCCATGTGCACACACACGATTCCTCAGCGAAAACCATGCAGAAACCTTTCCACGAGCACCCAGGGATGTGCACCCAGCACCACGTGCACGCACACGCAGCTAGAGAAAAGCACCTACCTTTTCACACACTGATGCCTAAGCAAACGCGTGGCCACACACACGCACACATCCGCAAGCGCGCCTACTCCCATCTATTGAGGGAAAGACGGACGAGCTCTTTGGTTGCTCTTCACAGGCTTGTCCCTGATCTATAGCTGAGGGCAAACACTTGTGTGCTTGTGGGAGAGCCTGTGTCTTTCCTGGAAGCGTTTGGGAGTTTTGCTCAGACGCGTGTTTCCTCAAGTTCAAGAATCAAGATCTAGGATACCTGCAGACAGGTGCCTGTTTGTGTGGAGACAGTCTGTTTGAAACTGTGTTCCTCAGCGCCCGCTCTTTCTCCCCGTCGCTCCACACGCCTGGGAGTCCCTTTCTTTCTCTCCACAAGCACGTGTGTTGACTTCGTCGCACATGTGCATCTGCACAAGCGTTGAGCTCAGCAGAGCGTGTCTCTTGACACTTGATGTGCGTTGGCTGTGTCTGCCTGCTCCAGTGAAGAGAGAAACGGGAAATCATCTTGGTAGAGGCAACAAAGCAAAAGCGAGGCAGGATTGACATCTGCTCAACAGAGACGGATTCCCTGCGCTGACACAGTTCACAGTTACACGAGAAGCAATCTGAGCGGTCCGTCGACCGGAGACGTGTTTCCCAAGAGGTCGTTTAGCGAGTGAACAGCAGTGTGCGCGACTTTCAGGAGTGTGCCTGGAAAGTGCCAGAATCACCAGGAGCATCTGTGCAAAAGCTGCTGCCTCTGTGACCGCATTGAGGCACGTTCGCGTGTCTGCGAGTATATAGACGGCTCTTTCGCGTTCACTCCGAGGGAAACGGTCCGCTATTGCTTCTGTGCGCACAGACGCGATTCCCTTGTCTCTTGCGAACACAGGGAA